>NW_027111282.1:918794-924028 GCF_000696795.3 Halyomorpha halys | reverse complement strand
GACATTCTTTTATAAATTTTTAATAAATATAAAATTAATTCATAGTCACACTACCTTTATTTTACTTTTTATTATTTCTTATTTTATTCATTCATTATTATTATTTTTTTTTCTATTTTCTTCTCTCCTACTTTTTTCAAATTAACTTGTTTCTTTTTTACTATTAGAGGGCAATTGTTTGTTTTATTTAGGTGTACCAATATCATTATTTTTTGTTATTAATTTTACTTTCCTCTTTTATTAAGAAGCATTGTTCTTATCTATTTATTTTATTGTTTTTTCTTCTTTTAATAATAACATTGTTTATAGATAGGGGTGTCTTTTGTACGAGACTATACCCCCCCCCCATAATCAAACTGTTAAACTATATATATATTTTGTTTCGTTTTATAAGTTTTTAAGTAAAATATATTACTTAGCTAAAAATAATCGCTAGTCATTGATAGAGAACGACAGTCACTGCCTGGGCCCTGTTTCATAATAAAGTACAAACTAATACTGTTAGTCTTGTAGATTTATTTACTACACAGACTTGTACAACAGTAACTTTTACTTTAGTATTTTTTAATTCCTGTAATATCACTAATAGTCATCCCTATCATGAAAAAAATAAGTATTAGTATTATTATCACACTAGTTTCTACACTTGTACTATGAACTAATACTATTAGCTTTTATTATGAAACAGGGCCCAGTTGACTGTCATTTAAATAAAAACAAGAAAATGTGTCATTATATTTTATATTAGATGAAATAATAAATATATTTTTTTAAGACGTGAGGTTGAATTGAAAAACATGTAAAATTATCATAGCTATTTCTCGTGAATTGTTTTTCTGTTTATGACAGCCGTAAAATTTTAATAAAACAAATAAAAAAATACATTATATGCTTTTGATTTAACTACTGTACAAATATTATTGGAGTTGTTATATTTTCATATTTTAATCATACTTAATGTGTTTTATGTCAAGAGATAAGAAATATTTTATTTTTATTATTTTAATATTGTT
Source organism: Halyomorpha halys (assembly GCF_000696795.3). Lineage (NCBI taxonomy): Eukaryota > Metazoa > Arthropoda > Insecta > Hemiptera > Pentatomidae > Halyomorpha > Halyomorpha halys. The sequence goes on along the minus strand of NW_027111282.1, from coordinate 923,015 downwards.
GAATTTTATTTTAATGTTTGTCCTTAAAAAAAACAACAACATTAAATTCTGTACAGCTGTAACCCATGAAGGAGTAAAAGGGTGCAGTACTTGGTAAGGAAGTACTATAACTTTACCAATGGTTGTGCAAGGAGGTGATATAGTCATAATCACGCTCTACTGCCAGAGTTTTACTCAATTAAGGATACCCCACTTTAAGAGTTTGGGTTGACTCACAGCTATAGAGTAACAGAAAATAATTACATGTCCTTGGAGTTAGTAGCATTGTTCCTAACCACAGTGCCACCACTCTCGCAATTTTTGTTCTTACTGAATAAAAAAAATATTGAAAATGTACAAGAATATGGTAAAAATCTCTAATAAACAATTCATATTTGCAACAATTTTTTATTAATTTATAGGTATATAATATCGATAATTTGTTGAGTATTTAAAAAATGCCAACATAATATTCCTCTGTATGTTTATAACTTTAGTGTTCAAAATTAGTTACATTTTCTATTTTCTGTCTTAAATATTACAATTGAAATTATTTTTTTTATAATATTGGCATTTATTATTAAAAATAGGAAAACAATTAAAGAGTTTAGGAATGAAATAATAAGTAGAAAAGGAAATATTCATCAATAAAAATCATTCATAAATAGATAATTCCGAAAAAAAAAATTATTAAAAAGTATTGTTTAAAGTAAATACAATTCAAATAAGTTTATTTTATAGTTTCCGAAAAGTAAAAGTAAAAGGTTCAGTACTTTGTAAGGAAGTACTGCTGCTAGACCGACGGTTGCGCATGGAGGTGATTTGGTCAGAATCACACTCGACAACATTTTTACCGAATTAAGCGAGTCTGTATGAGGTATGTTGACCCCGAATCCACAGGGCTGACTCACGGCTACAGAGTAACAGATAATAATTATCTGCCAGAGCCGAATTCGAAGCCGACTCCAAGTAGTTAGTACCACAGTGCCTTACCACTGAGCTACAAAATCCAGCATACTCAGATATATATAAATAAAATGACAGGCGTAGAAATAAAGAATATAAATATATTTTTCAATAGCATATACAAAAATTAGCATTCCACTAATACAGGTGAAACATACTATTTTGAAGAGGTTAAAAAAAAAAAAATTAAACTCATTGAAACGTGAACAATAGAAAGAATAGGAGAGACTGAATGCTACGCGGTCAATCACAAATGACTATTAAAGAGAAGTGATAAAAGGCGTCCTTGTCAGTCTTGAGACCATTCACTGCGCAACCAAGCGAATAAAACCGTACCCGAGTCCTACAAATCCAACTAATAATAATTACAAGATATAAAAAACAATCAAAACAGCTTGAAGATACTTTGCCTAACTATTTCAGATACATGCAACTGACTGGGAGATGCTACACAAACATTAAGAAGAGACCGATGATAGCACGAGAATCAAAAGTATAATTTGTTCCTTGTTTCGTTGGATTCAAGGGCATAAAACTACTTCTCCAGCTGCAATTGGAATTCATATTAAAAAAAAAAAAATTTTTTTACAAAATTGCATTCCAGTTGCCAGCAGTCAAAGGTGCATTAGCTTGCAAAGTATGAAATCTGACTACATCTCGAAGACTGAAGCCAAGACGAATGCAAGACATTCTGCAATAAACTCTCTATTTATCTATTTTTATATTATTTATTTTATTATCATTTTTTCACTCTTATCATCATAAAGATTTTTTTTTATCCATTTATTGACACTTACAACTGTATTTACATAAATCTAGTAAATTTGATGCTAGCTTATAACGGTATAATAAAGGCTTGTAGAGAAACTACCCGTTGGTAGCACTCTAAATATATTTCTACATTAGAAGGTCTCGGGGTCATTTTCTTTTCAGGCACCTCAGAGGATTGTTAGGAATGCAAGAGGAATTCAGGGTAGAAACTAGTGGGCTTAGGTGGTTAGGTAGTTTATAATGGAAGAATCGATATCTCTATTGGGCAAGATCGGTTACATAAGGAACATTACGGTTTTCGTGGATGATTTTATTTGTTATAAAGTAAGGAGAATTGAAGATTTTACGAAGGATATTGGATTGTAAGGATCACGAGAGGAATTCAAAGACTTAGTGGAGCCCCAAAGCTCAACTTCGTATGTCCAGATAGACCTTATTAACATATGTAGAACAGTCCTTTGGAATGGATTGGAAGTTTAGACGGTATATCTCGTAAGGGTTTTAATGGTTGTTATCAATGAGCAGTTTCCTATCTTTTCAGTCTTGTATGAGGATTCCAGGCTAGTCGTTGGTCCAGAAGTAGTCCATGGTAGCGAATCTGTTCTACAGGGGTAAGAGCAACACTATTAAAGGATACTGTAGGGCAGTTGGTAGGTTTACGACGAAGGGTAAAGGAGATTTGATGGAGTTCGTCGGGATTTTTTCATAAAGCTTGATTTTTATTTTATTAATTCCATAATATTCAGTTGTATTTGTTGCTATTTTTCTTTCTTTCATTCTGCAATTACATAATATTATTGCTATTATCTTCATTATTAATTTATATTATTTTTATTTATTCAATAATTATAACAAATTAAATAGTAAGGGGTGTCTTTAGGACGAGAATAGACTCTCGCATTATCCATTGGTAGAAGAAAGTCGAATTGTTTTAATAACTAGTCCGATCTGAAAAAGAAATTTAAAGGCGTAAAAAATGTTCCCCATAGAACAACACTCGTTGTTTTATTACAATTCAAATAAATAAAAAAGAAAAATATAAATAATAGTATTAAAATACATTATTTTAAATAAAAATGAAAACGTTTGTTGAACAGTAGAACCCTATCTAGAAAATATTGGAATGGTTATTCCGGGTAAGAGAAGGTATGAATTTTATTTATTTATTTTTTTTTCATTCGGAAACAGTTGACATTCCGGCATTTAAATCTTTCGCAACTTTTATCAACCGTTCTCCCAGATCTAATCTATAAATTTCCTATTTTTTTGTTGGATAGAGATTACTATTAGCTTCCTTTCAACTGGAATATCGTCATTTTTCGCTCACACAACAGACTTTCTTAAATTACATTTAATAAAAAAGGGGGAAATATGTGTGGTAGCTACAATAGATGATAATGAACCGAGTTTTTAGTTAAACGCCTGAAAAAAAAAAAGAACAGACATGGGGGGCTTCGAAGAATTTTTTTTATCGCAATGTTTGTCACTACATACGTTTAAATATGTCGATACTTTTAGAGTAACACTGCTGATAACTTTAAGTAGAACTTATCTAATGCCTAAAGCTCATTTGTCTTATATATTTTTATAATGCTAGCAGAATTCCTTTAAAGGTATCAGCTAAAAATGTTCAAACATACATGAAGGTGTATAGCCGCTTTAAAATCTGTAATTTTTTTTATTAATATTTCAATTTTTTTATGATTATTTTATTAGATTATTATTAACATGTAGGAGTTTCCTTTACTCTCAGCATTCGCAGAAAATAAATCCTATCCGGATTTGGGTCAAGAGTGAAGCTAGAAAAACCTTGTTATTAATTTTTTATTATTTTATTTTATGTACCGTGAGTTCATGTGGTGATCTTTTTTTTCTCACTATATTTAATTCACATTATATATCTTTATTGTATCCATTTTTTCAATATTTTTTTTTTACATTTATTTTATGGTATCGATTTTTTATTCAACTTATTAGTTTATCTGTATTATCAATCTTTACATGTCATTTTTTTTCAAATATTTAGTTATGTAATCTAACATTTAATATCTGCTTAAGTTTCCTATAATTATCATACCCTCTTATAATTTTTAAATATATATTTTTGAATTAAATGTAACCGTCTATAACCGTAAAACCATCCCCCACTTCTATGACCACCTCATATCTGCCTTCCCCATTCTAACACTTTCTTTCAAAACGAAAGGTAGGTGGTTCTGGTTTATTATTTATTTATTTATTTTTTTGTTTCTTACCTTAATTTATTCTTATCTTATTGCCTTGGTTTTCCATCTCTTAATGTGTACAAATTCTGATTTTTATTTCTCTTAAATCTACTTTTCTATTTTTATGTGTTATTGCGTCTTCTGTTCATTTTAAATCTAACACTATGTTATTTTTTTTATATACTAATTGTTGTAAATTTTATTTTTATTTCTTTGTATGCATTTATATAGAATGATATATTGAATTTTAATCTATATGTATAAAAGGAAACGGTGGATT
>NW_027111282.1:908935-917389 GCF_000696795.3 Halyomorpha halys | reverse complement strand
TATTTTAAGCCCTGATTAAGCGGTGTAAGGGTAGTGAAACGTACCTTTTTTTTCAAGGATTATATTTCTACCAACCAACAGGGTTGATTCGCTATACAAAAATGAATACAAAATAAAAATATTTTGAATTTATCATTATTTACATATAAATTGTATTATTAAGTATAATATTGTTGTTAACTTATTGATTTAGTTTTTTCTTGTTTTATTCACATATATATTATAGATAATAACAAAAAGTTATTTTATGAATTCTTAAATGTAGTAAAACTCTTTCGGCTACTAAAGGGCGTTGAAGTGATTCATATCATGAAGATGTATTAATGGCGCGTTTAATTATTGCTGGTTGCTATATGATCCTAAATACACAAAGATATTAAATATAATAGTTTTATTGTGATTAATTTGTGATATAAGACAGAATTGTGTGAGAATTGTAACCAACTCCTAACAACTGCATTAATAGGATGCCATAGTGAGCAATGATTAGATTAGGAATAATTGCCCGATTGTTGTGATTAATAAGTAATCAAATGTATATAAAGAACTAACTTAGCCATTTATATAGTCCTAACATTATAAACCGGGTTTTGTCAACCTACCTTATTATTATTACATATAATTACACTTATTATTATTATATATAATTACTGTGTTCTCATACTAATTATTTTTATTTTATGAAAAATGTATATGTAAATAGCCTAATGTAATTAAATATTTTTTTTCTTTACCTTACCTATTTATGAAATATGTATTTGGTAATATAGATAAATAAATTCAATATAGGTATTTCGCTAAAGTCGAGCTACTGAAAATGACGTATTATATTAATGATTTTACAAATTCTAAGAATTTTCTCAAAACGCTCATTATCTTTCCTTTTTTTTCCCTTTTTTTCAACTCGTAATATCAATGTACAATTAAACGTTTAATTAGCAAGCTCTCACAATCATTAAAATATTCTCTGAATATAATTGAATCGTTCGCTGAATTGTTTAAAGATTCCTCCTATACTTTGTTGCTAGCGAAAAAAAAAAAATCACAAATAAGTACCTATATTACTTTTTTATTTAATTTATCAACTGTCCCCTATCATTCAATAAAAAAATAATAAAGTATGACAAATTATTAATGAATAAGAGGAGCGATATTTTTCCAGATTAAAAATGAATTTATCATCAAAATACGAGTAGTAATATAGATGTATAATGTAATTATCTTACAAATAAAGCTACAGAAGATAATGATGAGTGATTAAAAACCAATAAATAAATAAATTATTTCACGTCTCCTTGGTTGTAATAATAATAGTCAGTTTAAGAGAAAGTATTTCCATTTCGATTAATACGAAAATTTCTATTTTAGAACGAGTATGAATAATTTTCAACTCAGAGTAGGGTTTTAAGAGAAAATTGTGTGATTATAGATCCACGGCAGAATTTTTTTTACCCCAAATTACAGTTTTTCTGGTTCTTATTCTTATATTTTTGTAAATCAATAAAAAAATCCTTTATAAGCACATCATTTATTTTCAACTATATAATCAACTTAATTTAGTAATATATTAGTAATATATATTTTTAATGATAAATAAAACAAATGTATCAAGATACAAGCAGAAAAAGAGGACATATATACAAAATGTATTCCTTACCTACAGGAAAAATATACAGAAGTATTTGGCGAAAGACGATTTTCGGTGAAAGGGCTTTGGGGTTGAGAGTAACCAATCTGGCGGTCGAGCGTGATTCTGACCAAATCACCTCCTTGCACAACCGTTATTCTAGTAACGGTGCTTCCTTACAAAGTACTGAACCGCTGACCCTTCATGGGTTATAACGGTACAGATTTTAATTTTAATTTATTATTTAATATTTTCTATTGGGCTGATCGCTATGCTGTGTATTAGCAATTTAACACAGTTGAGCCGCCACTTGTAATGTTTTGAGTTCCTTCTACTTTTTGTCCTTTGATATCTTATACTGAGCAGTATTTTTTCAATACACTAAAATTAAATACTGAATTATTCATAGGTATCTCCAAATTTAATGGACTATCGTAATTAATTTGTTAACGTTAAATTAATCAACGATTAATCATGAACATTTTTTTCACGAAATAAATTAAACTGAATTTGACAAAAAAAAATATTCTACTAAACATTTTCTATACGAAAAAAAGAAAAACAAAGTAGGCTAAGTTCTGGACAGCCATATATGAAGAAGTTGTAGGAAGGATTTTTTCACAATAAAAATTTACTTGGAATAACAGGCATTTGATACAGCTTGGTACCGTACACTGCTGTAATAATCCGTTAGTGCATTAATGTCATAAACTCATGCATTAATCTGTTCCTACCTCACAAACCCTCAAAATATATAATAATTTTACCTTCCTGTCCCTCCCCTCTTTTCGTAGTCTGGCATGGTTTATGCATACAGCTTCCCCAGCACCCCAGCACCCCAGCACTGTCCTCTCTGCTGAAGATACTTGTTGTCTGTAAATACCCTGCAGTCACCCATTAAAAATTGACGTCAAACTTAGAAAATTAAAATGAAAATAAAGTGTCCCTACAATAAGTGTCGTTTAACAATGTTTCACACATCCTACTAGAACAGATCCGCAACCTAAAAAAAAAACATACATGGAATCCTCGTGCAAGTTTTAAATGAGACTGTCCGTAGATTTCGATTCTAAGAGTTCTTTCAATTCCCTACAAAAAACTCATACACTCCGCTAAACGATCAAGTTCCACACCAATCCATTACAATGCACAATCCTCAATGTTCTTCCTCTTGTTACAAATGAGACATCCATAAATACCTCAATGTTCCATTTTTTGCAAATATGGTCGGCAATGGTTGTACTCTCTTTAATTATAGACTATTTGTTCACATAAACCTACTCTTTCGTACCCTGACGAAATTTATTCCTGCTAAAGCTAAGTTGCCTATGAAAAGAAGATGGTCACGGGACTTTATGACTTAAAATACTGATTAAAGTGCTATCAAATGGTCTTTCAAAAGCTATTATCATGTGTGTTTAAATTCATATAACAAATTTCTTACCATATAGGATTTGGAGACAAATCTTGACAGTCATTAATTAAGAAAATAATCTTTTTTATTTTGTTATACAGAACTAAATTTCATACATAAAAAGAAATCAATAAATAAAAAGAAGACCATTTTAGGTCTGAAATTAGCGATTTGAATTTCGACAATGATCTATTAAGGAAATTTTTCATTAGAGAATTCGGGCAGTAGAGGCTTGGATTATAACGCAACTATTCCAAAAATTATGAAAGTGGTTATTAGAAAGAAAACATAATAGAAAGAAAATAATACTTTTTATTGAATGTCAATATAGTCCCATCAAATTTAATTACAAGTACAAAATAAATTAATTGCTCAATATAAATGTATTATAATTAATTATCTGTATAATTCGCCATACGTTCAATATTAATGTTTTAATTGTATTAGTCTGTATTTATGCAAAATAAGACCAGATTGTTCTCGAGCAATTTAAAAATGTCTAGGTGATAAGATTTAGGATGAGGATTGTGGTATTTTAAAACAGAAAAACTTCAAATTGCTAAATTCAAATTCAATCCTTATAGAGTGGGCTCCCTTAATTAGGTAAAAATGTGGCGGTTGAGCGTGATTCTGACCAAATCACCTTCATACACAACCGTTGCATGATAACAAGGATGACGTTAGAGAATTCGTTGGATCATTCGTACTTGTTAAAAAAAATAAAATAAGAAATAACAAAATTTAAATAAATAAGAAATTAACTTGATAATTCGCCGATCATCAACATAACGTATTTCTCATTTATAATAATCTTGATTTTACTTCTTGTTTTTTCGAAGTCATATTTGTGACAGTTTGTTTTTTTACTTTAAAAAATTCATTATCGTCCCTAATGGTTCTTGATATATTAGGGTTTAATCCAAAACTATTGCGGTGTGCTGGGAGTATAGAAATTCCTGAACAATATGACTAATTGTTATATTTTTTCTATAAAAATGACGTTCAGGGGTCAGATAATCAAAAAATATTTCTGAAATTGAAGTAATAAAACGAATTTGATAATTCGGTATACAATTTCTTCAAGGGTGAAAAGTTTAATATATCAACAATATTTATTTAAATAATATTATTTCAAAAATTTTTTGAGACAGGGTAATTATTTATTAAATAAAACCACAAATTGTATCCAATACTGTCTCAACACTTTATTTCTTATTAGTCCAACGTTTCGGCTATTCCAGCCATCTTCAAAGACATCTTTAATACAAATCTTCTCCTCACATTAATTTATAATTTTTATTGCAGGCTATTCTGCCCAGGTCATTTTCTTATTTTAATTTCAAACCAATTTATTTAAATTTTAAAAACATTAACTTTTCATTTTCTTTATAAAATTATCCACAATATAAAATACACCACCATATTGTGGATAATTTTATAAAGAAAAAGAAAAGTTAATGGTTTTAAAATTTAAATAAATAGGTTTGAAATTAAAATAAGAAAATGACCTGGGCAGAATAGCCTGCAATAAAAATTATAAATTAATGTGAGGAGAAGATTTGTATTAAAGATGTCCTTGAAGATGGCTGGAATAGCCGAAACACTGGACTAATAACAAATAAAGTGTTGAGACAGTATTGGATACAATTTGTGGTTTTATTTAATAAACAATATTTATTTTCAAGTACAATAATAACTTATGGACTTTAAGACTTCTTTTAAGGTCGACGTTTCGGTGTACTGTGTATAAGATCATTCCTTATAATCTACTGTAGTTATATTGAAGTTAATTTAATTTCTTTAACAATTAAAAAAAAATTTTATAGTTTTATATTATTTCAGTAATAACGGTACTTCCATAAAAGTTTTGCAACACTGACCCTTCATGTGTTTTAGTACAGATTTTATTTTATTTTTTAAAATATGATCCATATAACACCGAAACCTTACTCCTTAAAATCAATTACATACGTTCTTCTAAGCGATATTATTCAGCATATGATCTAAAATCTTCGTTGAAGTTATTTTAAAACTAAACCAAGAGAAGGCAATCGAAGGATTGTGAAATGACAGCGGCATCACTCAGTCCAATTAAGCATCTGTATGATTAACGCCACCGATGCTGCCTAGAGCATCGCCCAATATCAAAAGAACATTTATGATTCCTTCCTATCTGCTGTTAAACATTTACAATTTTTATTTACATTACATAACTTATTTTGTAAACGTCTCTCTATGGATCAGATATAGATGGATAGATTTTTCATAACATTCTAATTGCTTGTGTTACTTGGAAATATATTTTAACAATTATTCAAAAGAATTTAAGTTTACATCAGGATACCTTATGAAAATAAATAAATATATTTATTTTTATTATGTTGTTTGAGACTGGTAGGTTTATCATTAATAACAAAATTTATCCAAAATCTCAACTTTCTTAAATAGATGTGATAACATATCCTACGTTTCGGCCGGTCCGACCATCATAAAGGACAATTATAACTTATTATCAACAGTATCAAAACATTATTTTACAAACATTATTAATTATAATTTGCATAAGTTAATTTTAGTAGCACAGCCTAACATAGATTTATTAAAATTTACAGCTTATTATAACAAAGACAATTTAACGAAGTTAGAAAGTCGAGACTCTTTCGATAATTTTTGTTATTATTAATAAATAAATATGTTTTTTATAATCTACTTTTGAAAGTTACTTATAATAAATTAACATTAGCAATATAAGTTGATAAATTACTACTATTATTATTTTTAGCTTACAAAATTATAGTAATTATTGAACATACTATTATGTATGTCGATATTTATAAAAATATTTTAAATACGGTAAGAAATAAAATATATATATTTTCTTAAAATTGAACAAAGAAGTCATTAATAAATTGTAAAATAATATAAATATTTGATAGATATAACATAGAATATAGTATACTTGTAAAATATATAATGTACGGTTATAAGGTATTATACCCTTAAATTTATCTAAAAGTAAAAAATAATTCAATTATAATTGGCTCTGTACTAATTATGGCCTTTTTAATATTACCTTGGCATTTCCGAGCTAATGGCAGCACTTCACCAACAATTCACAGAAACAAAAACAACTAAGATATCAAGTGTTGTTAGTTTGAATGCCCTCTAACAACTGAGAAGTTGACAGGCGTAAAGACTTGTCCGCGATACTTAGCAGTGCGCAAGCGTTTCTTCCCCTTCTTCTGACCACTTTTTATTTTTTATATTGCGCATGCGCAATATACCAATTAAATTGGACGCTTTTATGTATCCTTTACATGGAATTTGATAATTGTAATTCATCAGAAAAAGGCATTTAGAAATCGTTTTAATATATTTTGTACAATTAACATTCCTGACTGAAGTAATTTTATTTAGCTTTTTAATGAGGAAAACGGTACCTCCATGTTATTACCAATTATCGGAAAATTACATCTGCCTTTTAATTTGTTTATTTGTTAAATGTTTTTAACATAATGACAGTATTTGCGTTAGTCTATATTATTAATTCAGCACATACGTTATTCTTGTACAGTAGTCAAATAGAACTGCTCTAGAATTACAGTATAGTTAATGTTGCATGTAAATCTAGTTACGTATTCATCTCAAATCTAGCTAGAAGACGAGTCTAATTACAGATGATTTATATAATCAATCAAATGGAACAGAACATTAAATTTCACTGTAAATTTTAAAAAAAATATGAGATATAGCAAATATCAATTTACAAAATTTTCGCAACGCTAACCTCTACATAGCGAAAAGGCTCTCTAAGTAACGCATGGTCTACCTGTCCGCCTCACATTTCTTAGTGTGAGTTTATGCAGTCCTTCTCCAACTCTTATTTGTATTTGAATTATCAATATCGTTTGTCGTGATCTAACCCAATAAGTTTTGTCTAAAATTTATGGACGTTTTACTTCCGGTCCAGTGATAACTGACAAACAGAAAAGTGTGCATTAAGCGTTGAGGCAACATTGCATGTTATTCAAGGTAACTTAATTTATTTTTCTTTTTTAAATTCAGTGTCCAATTAATATAAAGTGATTTTAAATATGTAGTAAGTACAATTACTTTAAAAAAAATTATTATTTCTCACACCGCACATGTTAATCGTTTTAACGAGGTTCCATATTATTCGTGATATTGATTTCAATGAAAAAGTGTGCGAATATTAATTAAATGTATTTTAGTCATAAAAACCTCAATTTCGCAAAAACCCTGTATATAATTGTATCCTGATCAAAATTTAAATAAAAAAACTCTAGCTCCTATGTCATGACCGAACTTTGTCGTGGAAACTTGATATCGAACACATTTTCTGACAGTCAGTAAGTTCACTTAAGCTTTAAATAACCACGTATTAAGCTCCTTGCATCCTCATTCCTTCTCCACTTTGACTACGGCTGTATAGTATACAGAGATATCACGATTTTACAGGAGAACAGACCGAAGAGAATCTTTGTATTCTTTATTTTTTTCTTACCTCTGCCTGGTCATTTCTGACACGCGAGGAGAAGGGGGAAGTAATCTACAGGTAACCACACTATTCTAACCATGGCGGAAGGGTAAACTTTCATTTCATGGGGTGAATGGAATCCCCCAGGGCAGATTCAAACCGACGTGGCTGCAGTTACAAGTTGTCAAGGCGATACCTTAACTCCCTCGTTACAAAGGACCGATTGCAGAAATCATGAATTCTTTTTTACGATTTGTCTTAGATATCTCGTGGCAATCTCATGTTCCCCACCTCTCTGGTGAGTTTTAGTGGCACTTCCCCCTTCAACCGTAGGCGATGTTTTTCCGGATATTTCCTATACTAAAACATAAATTCCGATTACCCTCCTACATCTACAGTCTTCTGCAATTCCATTCCTCAATCCACTCATAGGGAACAAGATCCCACCTCTCTGACATCTATATCCCTTCCCACAGAATTACAACGTTTGAACATTCCTTTTAAGCCCTGTACACTGCCCTCTGGAATTCCCTCCGAGCTTCTTTCCTTTGTTTAATCTAATCCCTCCATCTCCAATACCTTCCGACATCGAAAATCAATGCTCTCTAATCATTACATCTTAATTTGGGATCAGAATCAGGATTAAGATTGGATTTAAAAAAAAATATTCTATAGTTTATCCTTGTTATTTCTAGTATGTATTTAAATTTTTGTATATGTGGATATATACGTATAATTATATATATGCTGGTGTATAAATTAATATGTAATATAAATGTGCAAAGGGGTTACTTATGAATTAATTCATTAATTTATTTGCTTTTTGTACTTCATTTATTTTTAGTTTTTAATGAAAATTTGTTTTATTTTGTTTATTTATATATTTATAATTTTAGGTCTATATTTATTCATGTC
>NW_027111282.1:901973-908791 GCF_000696795.3 Halyomorpha halys | reverse complement strand
TTATCCATTTTAGGTTTTATTTGCTTATTGCACTTGAGTGTGACAGATTTAATAATTTAAATATATATAAAAAAAATTGCTGATATTGTATAAACTAAGCTATTTTAGTATTGTAGTTTCTGATTATGTGTGTTTTATTTTAACTGTACGTTTCTAAAAAGATCTTGTCGCAGAGTAAAATTTGTTGTATAATATATTATAAAATATTCCAAAAAATAAGGAAATAAGGAAGGTATGTTATAATTGTTCCTTCATCACGGGGGATGGTTTAGTGCTTTGACGGAAGAAAAATCAAGACAACACTGATATATAAGTAAAGTAACTCACAAATCAATGAATAATACAACACCACAGTAACCTCTGAATGCTAATAAAACATTGTATAAATTCTATATAACCACATTATTTTATATATATTTATAATATAAATGTTCTCAGATATAATCCAATTCATTTTTCAATAATAACTTTATTGTATTTGTACCTTGCAATTTATTTTTCCGAATTTCTAAATTATGTATTTTGTAGAAGAACATTTTTTTTTACTTTTATTTATTAATTTATTTCTAATTTTAGTCTCTTACGAATAATAAAATATAATAATTTGTCCTGAAAATTATACCTTAATAGATATACCATTCATCTCATTGTGCGATATTGAGTAATCAAGTTAAGTACTTAAATTTTATGTTTCTATGTATCTATGTTAATAAACAATATTATAGTGGAATATATAAATAAATGTCTATACAAATAGTTGATTTAGTATAAAATGATGTACAACGAAAATCCGGAAATAGCGATGTTATTTTTAAACAAGTCCGATCTTTTGATTTATTTGTAACGATGTTATGAGTCTTGGTTTTCTTTTAAAATTCTGAGTTACGGTAATCAATTTAACTAAATATTTTCTCTTTTTACTCTGTTTTTTGTTATGTTGAAGTCGTAGAACCCTTTATTTCTTCTTGGTTTATTCAATTTTCTAAAAGAAAATCTTCCCTAATCTCTTTTTGGGGTTGACACAGTTCTTCTGAACCTGTACTTCAGAGGGGATGAAGAGGAAATATTTAACTCAATTTTTAAAACAGATTTATTATGAGGATACTGATAAGGGTGGAGAATATATTTTTATCAAAAGTAGTTATTAATTTAAACTTAGCGATTATTTGGATTGGCAATTTCTGTTTATTCATTTATTTAATATCAGATTGGCCTGGTGGGCCTTACATGGTTAATGTAAGGGATACATTTTTTTTTTTAAGAATTTATTATGGGGGTCTCATACAAAAGACACCCCTAACTATATACAATGGTATACATAAAAGAAATAGATAAAATGAAGAGATTACAATAATAATTCTAAATAAAAGATAAAGTTAATAACAGAAACAATGATTTTATGGCATTAACAAAATAAATAATTGGATTGGCTAGTACAAGTTTTAAATTAAATTAGTTTAAAAATAATAATAAAACACTAGACAATGTATTTACAATAAATTTTTTGATGTTAATAACTTCCTATTTGAATATGTTTTATTTTAAATTATCATATGTTGCACAACGTTTCGAGACTATTGTCCCATATTCATGGACTTTAATAACCTACAAACTATAATAATTCACTATAACAACAATCCTCACCCATTTGTATTTATGATTCATAAAATCACTTGCTGTTTTTTTGACGGAGACTGATATTCAAAATCACTATTAACGAGCCCCAAACAGTTTTTCTAACAAAGAAGCTTTAGTATCCCAATAGGGGATGAAACCACCATATGGCAAAATGTCTAGCTCATTTATTGAAAAATATTACAATATTTTATGGAAAGTTTCAAAATGAAATATTAATATTTTGTTTCAATATTTTATATTGATTTCGATATTCGACATTCTCATTAATATCGATATTACAGTTTAGTAACGGTATTCATTTAATATTTATTCGAAATATCGATATTTCGTTTAAAAAGGCTAGAAAATTGAAAATAATTTTTGTTCAGGTTATTTCATCTAGTTTTCGATATTCCACACTCATATCAATATTGATGTAACTATATATTCATATAGTTCTCAATAGAGGATGAAACCACCATATTGGAATAATGTGTAGCCCATTTATTAAAAAATTGGTCCTCCGGACATGATTGTAACTGATCTACACATACAAATATTGTTTATGTGTGTAAAAAAAAAAATATAGGAGATGAATTGGCCATGATATAGCACAGCATGATGAAGCCAGAAATAGCTGTGAAAAAAATGACGAGGAAGATACAATTAAGTTTAATACACGTTTATAATGATCATTTTCTCAGTTTTCTTTTAGTAAATATTGAAGTCAACTGTATCTTAAAATGTAATAAGCGATAGAATTATTGAGAATTATATATATCCCCTAACTCGACACATACAAATCCTGATTTGAAACGCTATATCAGACCGTAGCTGGAGAAAGAGGCTTGTGGCAGTTTTCGAAATTAGATGGGTAATGGGTTATACCTCAACTCAGATGATAAGCTTGATCGTGAGGTCTGTTGTTGACCTGTTGCAACTGAACCACTAGAGATAATCCCTATGCTTCAACTCTACATGCAATATCTGTTCTATAATACAATACTATAATTTTGTTGCGTTATAATTATAATTCCCATGCAGAAAAGATTTTTTTTTGTTATTTTCTAAATAGTCTTTTTGATCTTCGAGATGTTTTAATGCAATTATGCTTCATTGTTATATATTAACAAATTTTAGAATTAAACTTTATTGTTAAAGTTATATAAATTTAATCATTAACTTTAGTATAGTTAAATTTATTGATCGGTGAATTCTACTAATTAACAAGATTTATATATATATATAATTCTTAAAAAAAAAATAACTTTATGGGCAATTTTTTTTATAAAGTGGAAATATTAATTGTAAGTAGTGTGGTCTGGGATTCACTAAAACCACCTTCTTTTACAACATCTGAGCTGCCCCAACAACTTCCTCTTCATTTAAAGTCTCGGTAGTGGGACATCCCATAGATTAGTCTCCCAATTTTAGTGTTTTAGTTTATTTACAATCTGTAATTTACTTCGTTACGAGGTCATAAGTCTTCAATCTTTTTTAGAAGTCTTATTTGATGGTTAGCTTCCTCACCCGAACGAAGCATTTGAGGACTAGAGAATTCAAACTCACGGAATTCTCCAGTCATGATTTTTAACATATTTTCTTATTTAACGTGATCAACTCATAATTTCATAACAATAATGAAGAATATTGTATCCTAGTTTATTTAATATAACATATAATAAATTGTTTATGTTTTATCATAGAATTATTCATTGAAAGAATCAATAGACTTTTCACTGCCAATCATATAAAATATAAAATTTTGTTAAATATACAATGTTGTATACGCTCCCAGAATATTGTCTCTTTATCTGAGAATATTTTTTTCTATTTTGAATTGATACAATTAATTTCCACTAATATGGATCCATCCATAATTGTGGAAAAATCAATACAGAAACTTATTAATATGGCTTAGCTCATTGAATTTTTAAAATGTATTTTCTGTCATATTTCTGATAAATTTAAGTATTTAACCGTAATGGTTACTTGCGAACCCTCAGTTTTCGGTGTGTGTCTGCCGTAATTGTCTCAAATTTAAAATACCTTGCCGTTAGTCGAAACTATAGACTAGATCTCAGACTTTTTCCTCTGCCATTTTTAATAGAACATCCTTTTGGCTGTGAGAACCATTTGTGGTTTATATTAGGATAGGCTATATATTTTTAATAAACAGATTAAAGGGAGCCGGAGGTTTTTATTATTTATCTTTATTACAAAACCGCAAAGCGGGATTTGATTAGTCCAGAATACAGTCTGCGTCTTGGGCTATAATGTAAAACAATCAGAAGTACAATTTAGCCACACTAACAACCAACAATCAATAAGCTGACGGAAAGTTTCAAATAGATTTGCCTCTAAGAGGCATTGAAAAACCGACAGTAAAATAATAAAGTAGAAAATTAATAACAAACAAAAATCAGTTCCAAATAAATATAAAAAAAGAAAAAAGAATAGATTTATGAATAACCCATTCACCGAAAATCAGACGGAACGGATGGTTTCAAGATTGAAAATTGAAAAAAAAAAAAACAATTTAACAAATACTTTTTAAAAATTGTATGTAGAATATAGTGTTTTAGAGAATATTGTGAAAACTTGTTTAATAATTAGTTTATTAGGTTTATAAATTTTTATAGCAAAATAAAAATAAAAGTATATTGTCCGAAATTTTTGCTGACCAAAGGCAGTAGTATAATTGGGATTTAGTGTTCCAGGGTTATATTGGGTTCCCTTAATTGGGTAAAAATCACCTCCTTGAAAAACCGTTGGTTTAGTAACAGTACTTCTTATATATATATATATTCTCTTCGAGTTCTCTCTAACAACTCCTTTTCGTCTCTAACATTAATTTCACAAATTAATTAAAATCCTATACCTGATAAAACTTCGTGAACGTGGACCATCTTGCAACAGGGTTTTAAGACAATGACAATATTGTTAGTCATTTATATTCATTGGCAGCGGAACAATTTCGCATCGCTTTACTCTATACAGTCCGTACCCTTTAATCACGGTCTTGATAATGTCGAAACTCTCCCCCTTTTTAATATGTATGCAAAACAAGTAACTCAAAGGTGTTTCAAGACCTGAATATTCGGATATTACTTCTTTAGGCCAACAGAAGGGAAAAAAACCAATTCTTTTGAACGTTTACTTCCGAAGTACCAACTCATTAAATTCTTTGGCTGCCTACAATTACCCTCGCATTTAGTGTGAAACTCTGACACGTGCCGGGGTCAAAGATGCTCAATATTTATAATTTTAAATGTGATCAAGGCTTTATTTTATTTATTGAGCAATAGTACTTTTTATTTAATATATTCCTATAATTCTATGATCCAATTATAAAAATTCCCTATCTAACTTATGTCATTCTGTTTGCCGTTGAAGGAAATTTAATTAAAACTGAGCCTAAAGAATATTAAAATCTCTTTATGAACAGTAGGGCCTTCACAATCATGAATGAGAATAATAGAACGTTTGAAATTCGAAGCGGGGTCAAACGAAGTTGTCCAATATCCCCAATCTATCTCAGGACCCCCCCCCCCCAACCTTATCCCGGACAATACTCCTATCTTATTCCATAGATCAATCAAACATCTTGGTCTGACTTTTGATCTAACTTTATCCTAGAATCTACACATTGCCCAAATTTCCTGTCTAACCATAGCTACACTAAACCAATTCAATCCGTTATCTCCTTCCACTTAAAACCTGGCAACTCTTAGTTTCCTCTCTTGTCTTCCCCCATTTTGACTATGGCTCCCTGGTATAAGGTGGAATCTCGGGTAATCTCGAATCTAAACTTAAATGTCTTATGAATTTCGCAGTATAACAGTTCACCAGAGAGACGCATATAACTCAGCATTACGCCAAGCTGCTGTGGTTCTATCCATCCTTCCGATGCCAGTGTTTCCTAGCTTCCTTTCTGTTCCAAGTAATTAGTACTCAAAGCCCCCCCCCCTATAACCTAGAAAATATGCAATACAAATTCTCAGTCCAATCCCATACTACCAAGTCCTGTTTATCTGACAAATACCCTCCACCTCACCGAACTGCTGCGTTTAATAAATCATTTTTTACCTGAGCTGTATATCTCTGGAACGCCGATCCCCGCAAACACACGTCATGTACCAACCCTTCCCTCGTTTAAAACCCTTCTATTTAACTACATTTTACTTCACCAAACTAATCCAATATTATAATATTACAGATATTTTGTGACTACCTTTTTCTTTTGTTTTTTATGTACTTAGTTAGTATTTAATTAATTTATTTTTTTATTTTCTGTATTTAAAATTATATACAATTTTAATATGCGTTATAATTAACTGTGGCCACACTGTTTTTTTGGCCAATATGTGTAATCGTAAAATTAAAATTACCATTTTAATTGTTCTAAAGGGATCTAGTGTAGAGAAAGTGCCCATTTGTAGCACTGTAATAACGTTTTTATATTAGTTGATCTCGAGGTCATCTTCTTTTCAGGCGCTTCGGAGGATTGTCAGGAATGGGTGAGGAAGTAACGTTAGAAACTAGTTGGTTTGGGTGGTTAGGGAGTTTATAATGGAAGGAATGATAACTGTTTAAGATCTTTATGTATGATTTTATTTGTAAAAGTAATGAGAATTGAGGATTTTAAGGATTTTGGATTGTAATGATACGAGAGGAATTCGAACAATCTAGAATTAAAGTTAAAAGTCTACCTAAAGAAGCAAATCAACTGAAATGAAGGTGGGCCAGACATGTTGTGAGACTTAATACGAGAGGATGGTCCGAAATTCCTACAGAGTGGATACCGGGAACCAAAGTAAGGATGAAGAGCAATTACGATGTGAGATAGTTCAGAGAGTGGGAGACTGGCTCGGAACAGGGATCTATGGGATAAAGCAATAAAGAACCTAAACCTATAGTACATTGTCATTTATAGTTGACTGTTTAAACAATTAACTAAAATAATTTATTAAATAAATCAATTTTATATCCAAATCCGTCTCAACACTTTATTTATTCATTAGTCCAACGTTTCGGCCTTTCTAGCCATCTTCAGGGACATCTTCAATACAAAAATCCTTCTCACATTAATTTATAATTTCTATTTGGAGGCTATTCTGCCCAGGTCATTTTCTTTATTTAAAGTTCAAAACCTCTTTATTTAAAATTTAAAAACATTAACATTTATTTTTTCTATAAGA
>NW_027111282.1:876958-901543 GCF_000696795.3 Halyomorpha halys | reverse complement strand
TAATAAATAAAAATTATTATTTTATTTTAAATTAATATCGAAAAATATAATTAATGAAGTAGTCGAATTTGTATACTTTTTTTTTTATAAACCAGACTCATAGCTCGCAAGGGAGAGACTTTTGGTTCTGTAAAGAAAGGAGATAAATCTGTAATTATTATAATTATTATTATTTACTAAAACCTAGGAAATACATAGAAAAGCGCTGAAATTATCTATAAATACTTAACAAGTTTCTATAAAAGGCTGCAACTCAAACATCACGAAACATTCTAGCATATCCATCTTGCTGACTTCCAGAAACATCTTGGTGCAGTCAGTAATGAGCAAGGTGAACGATTCCACCAAGATTTGAAGGTCATGTAGGAACGATATCGGGATAGATAGGATGCACACACCATGGCGGACTATTGTTCGAGCATCAGGCGAGATTGTTCACAGATAAAGCTAAAAGAGTGTTTATTTAGTCTAACTTAAATGCTTCAACATGCATACAATTATAAAAAGCGTTAATTAATTAATTAAGTGTTCGATTTTCGAGTATGACCCTGTCAGCTGATATTTAAATCACAATTTTCATTTGTATGACATTTAGGCCAAAGAGAGAATATCGTCAACACTAAATGTTAACGTGATATGTTTAATTTAGTATGTCAAAAGCCAAAACCGAAACGGATTTAACGAAAATTGTGACTCATATTGTTTTATACTCAAATAAAGTAAAAACGATAATTTCTTTAATTGCATATCATATAACAAATAATCAATCAATAAAAAAAGTTAAGTTTGAAAATTACATCATTTCAAGTCAGCCTGAAGCCCAAGCACATCGACTTGAGGGTCTTAAAGTGGTTCAGAATGTTGTGGGTTTAATTCACACCTTGGTCAGTCAATATTTATTTGATTTTCATACTCCAGGGCTGTTTAGGTCTTCTATGGAAAACTGGAGGTAAATATATATATAGTGGGAGGCTTTGTTCTCAGAAGAAGTAGAGAATGGGGGGCATTTTGAGCAGTTGAAGTAAATAAATTTTGTAATTATCGTTAACGAAATACGAAAAAAATTAATTGCATTTATTTAGTTTAATTTATTTTAATTAAAACCAAGGTAATTTGTGATAAAATATGATTCTCTTTTGGGCGTTCCTTTATTTTTTTTAAATTTTCAAATGAAAAATAAATCATTTATTGATCAATGAAAATAATAAATGAAATTTTTTTTTTTTGAGTTCCAGTCTAGTTAAAGCCTAGCCAATAAAGTGTAATAGCTGCTTTAAATGTCTATAAGTTTTAAAAATATGAAATTTTAATTTTAAATATAACATAATTTTCTTTTTTTGACATATAACCTACTACATTCTCAGGAAGTTTTCTCATCTTTAATTCGGTACATCTTACATTTTTTAAAGTATATTTATTTGAGTTTTTCTGAGAAAAACAGGGATAATAGCTAAAAACAAAAAATTAATTTTTATCTCATATCGTTGAAAATCGGACTATGGGTAATAAGGACTTTTTCGTTCCTCTTAAGGTATAATATTTGCTCCCAAAATATAAGCACTCATATATACAAATACATAATTTCATACTTACAGAGTTCATTGTTCCAAATTTTTGATTTTGACATGAGTTTATCTCTCAATGTGACAGTCAGATGGCTGGACATATACTGGTGCCTTCAAAACACAGCTGAGAGTTATCTAATAGTTATAACTATTTAACTATTTGTTGAACATTGGACTCATGTTTTTGTTATGACATTTCCAAGTATCCATTATATATATTTTATTTATTTATTGATATTTACAACTGTATATAAAATGGAACAAGCAAATTTGAATTAAGATCATAATGATATGATACAGCATGTAGAGAAACTACCCAGTAGTAGAACTCTAAAAACATTTTACAATATAAGATCACGAGGCCATCTTCTTTTCAGGCGCCTTGGAGGATTGCCAGGAATGGAAGAGAAAGCAAGGTTAGAAACTAGTGGATTTGGGTGGTTAGGGAGTTTATAATGAAAGAAATGATATCGGGTTCGGGCTAGATCGGTTACATAAGGAACATTTAGGTCTTTATGGATGGTTTTATTAGTAACAAAATAAGGAGCATTGAGGATTTTACGAAGGATTTTGGATTGTATGTATTGGATACGCGAGGAATGGAAGGTTTAGTGGACCCCCAAAGCTCAACTCCGTATGTCCAGATGGGACTTATTATTGTTATGTAGATAAGTCTTTTATATGAGTTGGAAGTTTAGACCGTTAGTCAAGTAAGTGCTATAATAGTCGGAATCTGCGTGCAGTTTCCTGTCTTGTGTGAGAATTCCAGGTTAGTCGTTTGTCAAGGTGTAGTCCATGATAACGAATCTGTTCTACAGGGGTAAGAACCACATTATTAAAGTATACTGTAGGGCAGTCGGCAGGTTTACGACGAAGAGTAAAGCTGATTTGATGGGATTTATTTTAATCATCCAATTACGACACCATTCTTCGAGGATATCGGACTGGAGAGTTTGGGATCCAATCGGGTTATTATTAACTGTGAGCACACATGTGTCATCAGCATACGTGGTAAGAACAGTGCTAGGATTGGTTGGAATATCAGCTGTATAGACGGTGTAGAGGATGGGACCGAGAATAGTACCTTGAGGAACACCAGCGGTCTGAGAATAGAGGGATGAATAGGAACCATTGTGGTTTACTTGAAATAATCTATTAGTAAGAAAGGAACGGATAATGAGAAAATATGTAAGAGGTATGAATTTACGGAGTTTGTAAAGCAGTCCCTGGTGCCAGACTCGATCAAAAGCCCGCTTTATATAAAAAAAGACTCCCGCGCAGTACACCCCGCGCTTCAAAAAAGACGAGACAACGTCCACCACACGATGACATTGCTGGATAGTGGAGAGAATGTTCGGAATCCAAACGGGTGATCTAGGATTATATGATTGGAATCTAGGATGGGGTATAGGCGTTTCTAAATAAGTTTTTCGAGAGGATTTTTCCCATGAACGGTAATAGAGAGATGGGACGGTAAGAGGATGGGTGTTATTATATTTAAAAAAATATATTTTTTATTATTATATTATTCATATAAAATAAATCTAATTAAACTACATTATAACCATAGGTAAAATTAATACTGTTTGGAATACTTTATCATTTTTATTCATGTTTTAACAAGCACTGAATTTATTAATATTAGTAACTTTAATCAGCGCTCCTTTTGGTTATGAAAGCGAAAAAGAGAGGAGGGGGGAGTTAAAAGTAGTTATGTATTCCTCAGACCAATATGGCAAGAATATGAGTTCCTCGAACTTTCAAGGGAATAAGTGAGATTTCTAGAACTTTGAAATGGGAGACGTGTTGTGTTTCTAGAAGACCGGAAAAAGGTTCTAAAAGGTTCATACGCCCCAGACTGGATCGAAATCTTATATATCAGCACTGATAAGTCAATTTTCAACAGCTCGGAAACTTAAGTCTAAAATTGAAATTGTCTTTTTATGTCCAATATCCATTTAGTCCGATATTATAAATCGCATTTTGTTTTACTTCCTGGGTGTATGCAATTACTATTCGAGAGCATTGACTTGAATTTCGGGAGTGAAAATTGGTCCCGTTTTATCTACAATAGATTGATATGGTTCTTTTCAGCAATCAACCTGAGTATACGAAATCTAATAATGAAAAATGCTAATAATTTAATAAAAAAATATTTATTTTAGGATTTTCGAGATGAAAATAACGAATATCAACTTTGTTGCAGCAAAGAATGGCTTACGTTTTTGTATTTTTAATTACTCTGTTTAAAAATTAATGATTTACTCAGACTTTGATCTTATTTTTCAAAAATGGTTCATTACTTTGCACGTGGGTAGCCTCCCTCCCCCCCCCTCATCATCATATGATTGAGATTTATATTTTTTTATTTATCAATTAAATTTATCGCATGGTATTAAAATAGTAAAGTTCCAATCTTATCATCAATTTATAATTCAATTTAGGATTTAAAAACAAATAAATCCTAGTAATATATTTTTTTAATTATTGTTGAATTATAGAGTGAATAAAATAAAAATTAACGATTTTTAAGAATCTAAAAAATAATGTTTTAGTGCCATGAACAAAAAAGAAACGAAAGTAGTAATGGATAAAGCACAAGTATCCACTTCTAGCTAGAGGATCTCTTCACAAAACAATATCTTCGAGAAAACAACTTCGAGGGACATTGCTCTAAGATAGTTCACCAAACTCATCTAATATTGTATAAAATCTATATTATAGTGAATTCAAAAATACTTGAAAAAAAAATTGTACACCTTTTCGATTGTTAAAAATACTTCAATATATGAATCTTAATTTATTTAATTGAAATCTATTAATCCAATCCACCACAATTTAAGACCATTAAGTATTAGTGTTCAAATTTTCATTCATGCGATACATACAGAAATAAAAGAACAACAGGAAAAAAATGTAAATGGTAACAATAGTACTCACTGAATTATAGAAAAATAACTATTA
This sequence comes from Halyomorpha halys, assembly GCF_000696795.3. Taxonomy (NCBI): domain Eukaryota; kingdom Metazoa; phylum Arthropoda; class Insecta; order Hemiptera; family Pentatomidae; genus Halyomorpha; species Halyomorpha halys. Next base: position 897,014 of record NW_027111282.1, on the reverse strand, counting down.
AATTCAAAACAATAATAATAAAGAAATATATAAATAAAAGAAAATATTATGATTTATATAAATAAAAACAAATATGTATCTATTTAAAAAATATAAAAACTAAAACTGATCAAATAATAATTAAAAAAACATACAAGACATAGAAAATTAAATTTAAGTAACAATGAAAGAAATGTACATTGGCACCTATATAATATATTAACAATCTGCTTGGGACCTACGGCCAGGCCTTGCTACCCCAGTGGGAGTCAAAGACGGTCTCCAGGAGATCCCAGCTCTTTTCTTCCAGCCGCGTCTCTGGTATAGAAGGCCTACATACTCAACCGCTTTCAGGATAACTGTGGTAATATTGTTATTTTTTTTTTAGATCGACAGGGTAGCTGCGAATGTTTTTCTAGTCCAACAAGGGTGCCGAAAATTATCTTTAACTCAAAAAGAGTGCCAAACCGAAAAAGTTTTGGGAGTCAATGTCATGGATTGTACTGTATACTGCAGTTAATTTGTAACAGCTCTGATAACTTTAGGAATGCCTATAGGACGACCTATGAATGTAACCTCAGTCTCCATTACTATCTTTGAAATACGTCCAATTCTAAACAAAATCCAAATTCTTTTTTTTTTCTTTTTTTTTTTTGTCAGATGCACTACTATATGCTACAAGAAAAGCAGGATTATATTGGTAAAATATCAAATTTCATAATTTAAAAAACAAAACATTCGCTTCTTGAAGTTATTGTATCCAATTATATCCAAGTAATTTTGGACACACATTATACAGCTCTTACATCCATTTTCAACGTCAATTTTACAGATTTATTATCAATTTGAACTTGATCTGATACAACCATATTTACAAATGATCTTTTTGATTCCTTTATATATAATTAGTGCATTAGCTTTCCATATCAAAATATTTCATAAACGACAAAAACTCAGCTATTTTAAAACAGAAGCTATAATTTAATTTTAGTTCAGTGATGTAATAGAGCGTTTTACAAACATTCACGTAATTATTTTAACTTAAATTTTTTAAGAGGACCCCTCGGATCAAAAATTAAATAAATAGACGTATACATCAAATTGTATTTATTTTTCATCTAATATTCTATATACGTAGATTATATTCAATTTAATATGATTGAAAAATTGGATTCAAACTTTTTAAAAAATCGAAAATATTTCTAACTTTTGTAAAATACTTTTTGAAGCCTGATTCAAAATTAATATTTTATTAAAATTAAATTTAGACAAATTAATTGGTTTATAAATTTTTTAATAAAAGTATAACATATCTATTCCATAATGTCTGAGCTTCAAGGATAAATGATTTGTTCAATAATTAACCAGATAGCAACTTAAAATCAAGAATAAAGTGGATAAACTGTATATAGTTAGGATTAGATGTCCAAATAATATATATACATGATAAAATAGTTCAATTAATTAAGGATTTTTTGTGAGTTGATATTTTGTGTTTACCAATGCATGGGCGTATCCTTGTAGCATATGCCATATAGTCATGTAGACTATGACAGTTTGAATTACACAGAAAATGTAGGATTTTTTAATAAATCGATAGATTTAAACATAGAGGACATATACACTCCTAAGTGCAGGTGTATATATAAAATTTATACTTTTTCTGTAAATAATTTTATCAGAAACAATAACATATAAAGATATACTGTTCATTCCGTTCCGTTCTTTAACAATAGCAATAGCAATAATTCTTTTTTTCGCACTTTAGATTTGTTTTATCCAGTCCTAATGCTCAATTATTTTTTTAAAAAACACTTTATATACTAGAAGTTTTAAAATGATATGAAAGAACTTTTAGTGTTAATTTCTAGTTTTAGAAATTGAAGTGCATGCAAAAAAATATGATTTTAAGGAATTGATATTTTTTTTCTTTCTGAAATGTTAATTTCTGGTTAATTGTTGATTATTTATCAATGAAGCTTAGGTAGAATGAAATGGATATTTTATAGAAAACAGACTTCAATCTTTCTAAAACTTATTCTTACTTTATTTCCCGGACCAAACAGTTGAATGTGTAGAAGCAAAGAATAAATAAAGATTCAACAAGTAAATACACTATTTTTATTTGATAACTCTTTATTTAAAAAATAGAGAGGCTTCATAAACTAATTAATTTGTCAAAATTTATTTATGATAATATATTAATTTCGAATCAGGCTTTAAAAAGTATTTTTAATAAATAAGAGATATTTTCGAATTTTTAAAAAGTTTGAATCCAGATTTTCAATACTTTTAAATGTAATCTACACATATAGAAGAACATTAGACGAAAAAATGATTTAATTATATGCACACCATGGTTCCTATTCATCCCTCTATTCTCAGTCCGCTGGTGTTCCTCAAGGTAGTATCTTCGGTCTCATCCTCTAAATTGTCTATACAGCTGACATCCCAACAAATCCTAACACTATCCTCACTACATATGCCGATGATACATGTGTGCTCGCAGTTAATAATAACCCGTTAATTGCATTCCAATCTCTCCAATCCCATATCAGAGCCCTCGAAGAATGTTGTCGTAATTGGGTGATTAAAATAATTCCCCACAAATCCCATCAAATCACCTTTACCCTTCGTCTTAAACCTGCCGACTGCCCTACATCATACATTAATAATGTTGCCCTTACCCCTGTCAAACAGATCCGCAACCTTGGACTAAATCTGAACAAACGACTAACCAGGAATCCTGGTTGACTGAAAAGATAGGTAACCGCGATTTCGTCTATTAAGCGCTTACTGGACAAACGTTCTAAACTTCCCCATTCATTACAAAAGACTGATCTACATGACTAATAAGACCAATCTGGACATACGGAGTTGAGCTTTGGGGCACCACTAAACCTTCGAATTCCTCTCCTATTATATCAAGGTTATTTTCTAACCTTACTTCCTTTTCCATTTCTAACAATCCTCCGAGGTGCCTGAAAAGAAGATGGCCTCGAGACCTTACATTGTAAAAATATTTTTAGAGTGCTATCAATGGGTAGTTTGTCTACATGCCTCTATCATATCATTATGATCTTACTTCAAATTTACTTGTTGTATTTTATGTACAGTTGTAAATGTCAATAAGTAAATAAAAATAATGTATGCATACGTCTAATTTATTTTTTAGATGTGGAATTTCCTTAAGGATATTAAGTTAGAATAATAACATGGATGCTTGTAAAGCAGTTTATTTCGCCGCTGAACTGAAATAAAGTTATAGCTTCTGTTTTGAAATGGCCGAAATTGATTTTCGGTTTAAAAAATTATAGGAAACATTTCGATACGGTTTTAGAAATATAGCAAGAAAATGCGCTAATTAAATATAATGATATTAAAATTATCTATCATTTTCAAATATGGTTGTATCCGGTCAACTTCTAATTGATATTAAATCAGTATCATTAACATTGAAAAAGATTAGCACATGATCGTCTCCAATCACGACAGAAGCTAGGAAATTTATGCTTTGGTTCGAGTAATTAAGTACTGTAAATTGTTTACAATATTTATACACGTCACTCTAAATAGACATGTTATGATCTCTTTTATTCTTCATTTGTAAATAATTATACCAACTACTAAGATGTAGCAACCAACAAATAATTTTACAAGGCTTGTATTTATCATTATTTAGCGATAAATTTGTATTTTTAAAGATGACTAAATTAGGTAGAAATTACTATGGTACTTAACTTGAAGTTGAATATTTTGTTTAAAATCTAATTTACTAATTTATTTAGTGTATTCGAAGGCAGTTATGTATTCTTCTGTTTTTTCTTTCTTTCTCGGGAATTAACCAGCGTTCTTACTTCAATTCTTTATTTTATTAATTTTGCAACAATAAACTTGACCGATAAATAAATAAACCTTTATTCAGGGGACGATTCTTAAAGTGATTTCAAAGTTTGTGGTTACATTTTATGTTTTGAAAAATTGGTCAAATTTTCTTTATTTTTGATTTATTAATTAATCATAACTTGCATACCTACAAATATAAATAGAGATAAAACAACAACACATCATTTTATCTTTCAAAAAACTAAAATATATTTGCAAGAATAACAAATAAAATTTAAAAAGAAATGTATTTGAGAATTATACAAATGTATAACAAGAAATCGGATAAAAAAGAAAAAATAAGAAACACAAAGGGCAAAATAGAAAAACAAACAAAATACAGTATACAAAATTAAAATAAACAGCGCAACAATAATTATTATGTAGAAAAAATATCGCAAAAGTTGGAAAATGGAATGAAACAACATAACATTAACACAAAAAATCCCCAAAACATTGTAGTATTGTTATTATTTTTCTCTCTTTTTCTTGTTTCCCCTGATTGTAGCATATTGTATTAATTTTCAAAATAATAATAATATATAACATATTATTATTTAGCCTAACAGGTAATAGTTAAAAACCATGATTATTATTTTGAAAAAAAAAATACTGAAATAATAGACAAAGGAGAGAATAATTAAACAAGACAAATTTCAGAAGCAATACACATCACAAAAAAACATTAAAAAAGTAATAAACTATAAAACAAGTATGGGAAGGATGGGCGCACATAACACAGATATATCAAGTAAAATAAAATATCAACAAAAAATATATAACAGAACATTAACTAATACCAATCAAGCAAGAGGAGTACGTGGTCCAGTACATAATGAACAATGAAATCACAACATTGAACAGTGTAATTTACTATATAAATTTTGAGTGATAAATTGATATGTAGTGAAAATTATTAATTGTAAGTATAATTTGGTTATAGTTTTATTATATAAAACATTAAACTGAAAGTAATTTTTATAATAAACTAAATATAATAAAACAATTAAAATAAAGAAAACTTAGGAAGGATTGGTTTGTTGATGTAAAATTAATAAAATAAAGAATTGAAGTAAGAAAGCTAGTTAATTACATCAATAAAAAAAAAAGGAGATTACATAATTGCCTTCGAATACCACTAAATATTTTAATAAGAATCCAAAAAAATTTTTATTTCTTAAGTTAATTACCATAACTTCCCTAAGTGATATTTTATAAGTAATACCTAATTCAGGCATATTTAGAACTAAAACTATACGGTTAAAAAATAATAAATATAAACCTAAAAAAAAATTATTTGAGTCGGTTGCTGTGTTTTATCTAGTAATAATTAAAAATATGTTTTAAAGCCTGATTATTATTATATGTAGATCAATGATTTAGTTAAAAAAATAAACTTTAAATTTTAATAATCACCCTATGTCGTGAACCTACTGACTGTCCTACAGTATACCTTACTAATATTGCCTAATATTGTACAGTTCCGCTACCTTGGACTACATCTGGACAAACCTGTGATCCTAACAAACTGCACGTCGATCTGGACTATTACAGCATTTACTAGACAAACGGTCTAAACTTTCAATTACAAAAGACTGATCTACATGACAATTATACCGATCTATCTAGACATGCGGAGTTGAGCTTTGGGGCTCCACTATACCTTCGAACTCTTGTATCCAATCCCTACAATCCAGAATCCTTCGTAAAACCCTCCATGCTCCTTACTTTTTCACGAATAAAATCGTCCATAAAGACCTTAATGTTCCATTTGAAGCCGGTCTAGCCCCAATCAGATATCAATCCTTCTATTATAAACTCCCTAACCTCTCAAACCCATTAGTTACTAACAATCTTCAGAGGCGCCTGAAAAGAAAATGGCCTCGAGACCTAGTGTAGAAATATGACTAGGGTGCTACCAATGTGTAGTTTCTCTACATGTCTGTATCACTCAATTTTTATATTAAATCAAATTTACTTAATGTGTTTTTATGTAAATACAGTTGTAAATTGCAATAAATAATAAAGCTGCACCAGCAAAACACACACTGTTCCTTCACTTACAACATTTTGGTCCTAAAATTTAGAAAGGTTTAATGTTTTTTTTTTACATTAAAAATATATTTTATGCTGCCCAAGATTCAAGAATTAATGGCCAGCTTAACAATTGACCATATAACAATAAAAAACAACACTTGGAAATAAAAACATAAATTCCTAATATTTTTTTTCTAAAAATAGAAAGCCAAATTATTTGAATTATTTTATTCTGTTTAGAATATATTTTCTATTATTTAAAGTATTTTTTTTTTTTTTTTAGAATACTAGACTATTTTCAGAATTTGCTGCTAAAGATGGACCGAAACGTCTGCATGGTTAGTTTGTTGATGTAAAATTAACAATGTAATTAGATTATTAATTCTCGAATAAGAAAAAAAAATATTTATTTATATTAGTTACAAAGTTTATATTTCTAATAATAGTTAGTTTTATAAAGAATATAAATATTGTTTATAAATTGCGTAAAATAAATTGCATCAGTATTTAAGGTATATGTCCCCTTTTAAAAAAATAAATAATTGACATCAAAATACGGATATATTATGAATGATGACAAATGGAACATGACAAGGTTCAAAATAATGGCCACACCTCTTTCCACCTACCCCCCCCCCCCCATAAAACAAACAAGTTAAGTATCCCTGCGTGGTGCAGCAGAAATCACTACCTCGCCGCGTGTTTTGAACTACCAGTTCCTATGACTGGCTTCTTCCGAACCGGTTCCGTGATGTACTTACGAAGCCTCTCGCTTTAACAATTTCTAACCTGGAAAATTATAAATCAAAAATTAACTTTAAAGAATATTTTGTTGAATTATAAAAAAATATTTTCGTGCAGACTCATCAATTCTTAATTGAATCATATAAAATATTCAATGTTTCGAACTGCCCGGTCATCAACGAGGAAAATCTTAATTTTAGCTTCACAGAGCCTCCCTGAATTAATAAACTTCACATGCTATTTGTCCAGGTCAAAAATAAAACAGTTACAGAGTATCCTGTATTAGTCACCGTTACTATTGAAATGTAATAGTGACGAATATAGCTTAACTTTTGACTGTATGGTATTTTACCTAAGAATAATAGCCTGTGTCATTTAATTAATTAATATGAGACTGTGAAACTAAGATTAAGACAGTCAGTTTGGGCGAAAAGTTGGACATTCAACGAGAATTCATATAACAATTTTTGAGATTGCTTAGATATATTTTGTTATAATTGAATAATGAAAGTTTTGATCAAGATAATTTTTTCATATATATGTAAGAAAAAAAATCTCGAAACGTCATTAAAATGTTTTATAGTTCCTTATTGACTGAACAAATAATATTTGTTTTTATATTATTTATTATGCTTTAAAATTCATCATATGTTTTAATAAATATTTGATTAATACTAAGAAAAAATTAAAATTATTATTAATTTCAATTTAAGATTATTTCTTAAAAGTGTATATGTGCTTGTGGATCTTGAGATTCGATCGATAACAATCATACTTAGGTGACGTTTCGAGATTTTATTGGTCTCATATTTATGGCAGTGATAAAACAAATTTAATTTTTTTTTAAAATGATTTTATTAAGTAATTATTAAACACTAAATTAAACATAATACAAATTGAGATTAATCAAATATTAGAGGTGAATCAAATAGCAACAGTTCTCCCAAATAATTATTTCTGGTTATTAAATTTAGATATAATATTTGATCATTTCAATTTTTATTTTGTAAAGTTAAGTGTTTAATTAATAGTGAAGTGTTTAATAATTAGTTAAGAATTATTTTGTTAATTAAAAAAATAACAGTTTTGTGTTTGTTTTTTTCACAGAAGGGCATAAATATAAGAACAATAAATTCTGAAAACGTTGCCAAAATATATCTGTTTATTATTCACCGAACCTCAAGAGCTGAAACCATTTATATCATTAACAGTCAAGAAAAAAGTTATCTATATATTGAAAAATTAAGTCTGTACCACTACGTTAGGAGTGCAGTATTTTGTCGGGAAGTATTGTTACTAGACCGACGGTTGTGCAAGGAGTTGGATTCAGTCAGAATTACGCTTGACCGCCAGATTTTTATAAGCTGACCAAGGTAGCATGTATCAGCTGTAGAGAGCATGTATATAAGTAGACGAACTGAAACTACATCAATAAACCAGTCTTGTTTTCGCATTAAGTGAGGCTGGATGGACTCCGGATGGCTCCCGAACCCACAGAATTGACTCACGGCTTCAGTGAAACTAATTATCTGCCACAGCCGGATTCGAATCCTTAGAGTTAGTAGCACAATGACTTACCACTGAATTATGTTGAATAAAAATTTCTTTTTTATGTATATTTTTATCATATATTATATCTCCAGGAAAAATTTATATGAAATTTTAAAACAATGAGAGTAATTTATTTATTTTTTAATATGTTTTTAATTAGTCATGTCTCCGATGGAGACAGCCTTATATAGCAACAACTATCGATAGTTAAATATTTTTAATGAATTTCAGAAAATGGCGCAAATTAACAAAAACTTAAATTTCGCTTAACTTTTTGATATAAAATAAATATTATATAATAAACAGACATTACCACAGCTAAAATTTGATTCTCTTTCTTTCATTTACTCTCTGAAGAAACCGAGATATACATGTAGAATATTTCTGAAATCCAGAAAATTAAAAATCTAGTACAGTGTGAGCATCACACAACTTTCACTTACTAACCTACTTACTTCCCTTAGTTTGGTGTGGATTAATGGGATCGTATTGAAGTAAAAGAAATTTTTGTGGTTTTAGAAAAAAAAAAATTAAAGACCAGGAGACCAAAATTAGCAGCAAAAATTTGTATTTTTTACAGCTATAAAATATTCGTATTTTAGGGTTTCTCGATGTGGTAATATAAATTATAAATTTTACATTTTGAAGAATACAACAGTTTAACAATAGATAACAGATCCGTCATCCGGGAAATATCGGGCGGTGACAGATGACATCAATCGGTCGATGCCAAAAACGCATAAAAATTATAGACATAAGTGAAATTTAAATATTACAATTTAGACTATTAGGGCTTAGTGGAGGCTATACAATTTTTAAATTTTGAATTGATCTCAAGTGATACAATTAATAATTTAATTAACAACTACTAAAATGAAAATGAAGGAAAAAAATAATAAATTATTAAAAAAATAAATTAAAATTTACAATCAGTGAATTGACATAATAATGAGAATAAAACAAAATGATACATAATGTGATAAAAATAAGGATCCAATAATATTTATTACTAAGCACACACATAAATTGCTAATTAAATTTATAATATTATAAATAAATTATATGGAGTTAAGAAAAAATACAGGCAGACATGGTCATTTGGTGAATCAAAATCAATTTTTGAGAATCATATAAGTAAGAAAGTACCGAGCTAAATATTTATTTTTAGTTTGTTTTTTTTTTGTTGATTTATTTATTAGTTCTTCTGGTAACCGATTGAACAGATATGGTACGATATGGTTGAATGTACGTTTACCAAATTTATTGTTATAGGGTGGTTCGATAAATTTAATTTTGTTTCTAAAATTTTTAGGATATATTATTTCTTTTCTAAATAAATTATTATCTATAAATTTTAAGATAATTCTATAAAAATAAAATAGTTTAGGTGGTAAAGTACCAACGATTTTTTAAAAATCTGAGGTACCTATTTTTCCTTTTTTTATACTTTAGTTAACTATTGAATTCTGTAATATTTCGTATTTACACATAGTTTAGAATTGCTAAAAATGTGAATTGTTTATTACTTTTAAATAAACAAAATTAATGATACTTTACGTATTTTGAAAATTCGACATTCAAGTCATATCAGACTATTTGTATGAGGACAATGCATATTTGGTATTAAAGATCACGTAATTTTTCATTTATTCACTGAGTATAATCAAAATTGTTAGAGATGTTATGGAGAAAATTTAAAAAAATATGAAAAACCTATTTCATAAAGTAATACTTCCAGTCGCCCGAATTTAGTGTAAAAGTTTCTGTCACATCTCAGGCATATATCACCCTTAAAAATGTAATTTCAGTTTCTTGCGACTTTTTATTTTTGAGCTAGGCTGTTTACAGACAGACAGACCATTTGGCAAAACTTGTTTTTTTAGAACCAGGAGACCTCAAAGCGTGTATTTCCGTTGAAAACTCGAATTCGAAATTTTTCACGATTCTGATACTATCCCTTACTATATATACTTAATATATGGGTGAGTGAAAGTAAAAATAGTCCAAAATTTGGTCAAAAGCAATTCTTTTATCATCGAAAAATTGTTAAAAATACTTTTTAACCCTAGAAAGAGCAGGGGAATTCGAATTTACAGGTTTTTAAAATAATTATTGATTTTCAGATCGTAACTAGGAATGATTTATTTTAATATACTTTTGTATTTATATCACGTACTTATAGTACATAGTTTATCTGTATACTCTTGCATAATGTTCTCTCTTTCTCAATTTCGTTTAACAAACTTCTATAAAGCTTGTCTCAGTTATATATATTTTTTTTCATTTTATAGTTCCCAGAACCGGGTAGATAAAAACAATTCCATCACTTAATTTTCGACGCCAAATGCAAAACGCATGCCTGGTAACGTGAGAAAGTTGTCACGCGATTGAGTGCCACCAGTTGTTCAACAAACAAGAAAACATTTTGCATGTTAATTGTTATTACGGCTCCCTAATTTTAATTAACCCCTAAATGAGAAGTGCCTTGGCATCGTGGTTTTGTTATTTTTTCTAGCATCCATCTTCATTAGTGCTGTCCTTCAGTCCAATATCATCGAATAAGGAAAGATTTCATCTCTGGTGATACTCTCTGACAACTAATCTACTCTTATCGAATCAAAAATTTGGTTTTAACGTGTCTATTTTTTTTAATTTCCCTTAATACGATTCATCTGTCACTACAGCTAGATCCCCTCTAACGGAGGGAAAAAAAACATGATTTAAAGATGTGGTTGCAGGGAACAATGCAATTAAATATAAAAGCTGCAACAGCGTTCTGTGATGTTACGAAAAAAAAATCTCACGATGTGGGAATGAAATAATGCTCTAAACTATTAGTACAAGAACCCAAGAGGAGAAAAAAGGCAGTTATTTCACCCCAATTTTTGATTACTTCAATGAAAACTAGGTATGATTAATAATAAAAATTGATGAGTATACCTAGTATACGTAGGAGGAATAAAAAATGGCGGCTGTTTTAAAAAATTAAAAATAATTAATTTTTCATTCGGAGCTCTATATCCTTTAAACTACGAACAACAATAGAAAATCTAAGAAAAAATCATTTAAAGTAGAGTAAATTTGATAAAACGTAAGCCCTAATAAAGCAATTTATGTTAAATAGTTCTCGAGATATAGCTTTTTAAAATGCAACATTTCATAAAATGTTGTACAGAACATACTGAAAGATCAGAAGTTAGTGAATTTATTTTGAAAAATCTATATCTCAAAAACCATTTGACGAACAGATGTATATTTAGCACTCAAATAAAAGCTAGTTTATGACGTTTTTCTAAGTAGGAGAAAAAGAAAGTGAATTTAAGAAAAAGATGGGGAGAAAAAAGAAAAGAAATTACAATACAACTTTAGAGTGACAATAACAGAGCTGATAAATATAGAAACTTATAGAACTTATAATGTTCTAGAACTAAAAAATATAGAACTTATAACAGGATGTCCTGCAGCAGCCTGGGCTTCAGTCTTCGGGTTGTGGTTGGGTTTCCCAAGTTGTAGGTCACTGCTCCTTTGACTGACGGTAACTGGGAGTGGAACTTCATGAACCTTTTGATGAACCTTGATTTAATCCTCTATTGTCTCTATTTCTAATCCCCGATGTAATTAGCTGTGATGACAATGTTGGGTTTTTATGTATATATATTAGAAATTTTTATAATTTTTTATACTGCTGACTATAACCCTGTTTTATGTTTGATTAAAAAAAAAAAATCATGTTCACGAAAGAGAGGACTATAAACAATGATTAAAAGCTAGAAACAAATGAATATATCTTCAAGGGAAAAAGAACAATAAACAAATTATGTATAATTTTAGTATATAATTCAAACATTTTAATACTGTGACTATTTATATTAATAGGTTCCAAAACAAATGTTTTGTACTAATGTTAATATGCTGTGTTAATAATATGTGTATTAGGTAGCACAATATTTTTAATTAACTTTTTTTTCTCTTAACTTATTTCCGAACTTTGTACCTTGAATCTTGTACTTTTCCTTTTCTGTTAATTTTATTTATTCTTCTTATTTTATTATCAATATCATAATAAATTAAATACATACATCGACAAGATGTTCTTCAACAGAGAAAAAAAGTTGGTAATAAATAATTATTACAAAGAATGAGCCATACCGTTTAGAAATAAAGGTATTGGAGAATGACATAATAGTATTCATCCGTTCTCTGTCAGAATAATATTATTCCAAGAGCCTAGGGTGTCCCCGGGGGCATACTAGTTACCGCTGGTATTTGCCCGGTCTGGAAGAAGGACATGGGATCATAATATTACTCCAACCTTAATCTTCTTCAACCAAATAAATAAATATCGCAGTATTATTTTATTATAAAAATAACGTCTGTAGTATTCGTAAGAAACAAAAATCAAAAGCGACTATCTTCAATTTCGAATATTTAGCCAAAATATCCTCGATTAATACTTCTTAGTCATCCGTTTTGTAAAGAAATACATTGAAATTTAAATTATCCTTCTTCGTATATTTCAACTTTATATTTTTAAAATTTAACTTCCCATTCACTACAAAAAATTAGTATACACTACAATAATCAAACCAATTTGGACATATGGAATTGAGCCCTGGGGCTCCACCAAACCATCAAATTCTTCCCGCATCCAATCCTTACAATCCAAAATCCTATGTAAAATCTTTGATGCTCCTTATTACGTCACAAATAAACTCATTCATAAAGACCTTAACATCCCATTCGTTGCAAATTTGACCCAACACAGATATGCGTCTTTTTATTCCAAACTCCTTAACCATCCTAACCCATTAATTCTTAATCTTTCATCCTTAACAATCCCTGATAATCCTCCGAGGCGTCTGACCTTCTAGTTTAATTTAATGTTTGAAGTACCACCAATGGGTGGTTTCTTCCCAAGATTTTCAAGTGTATATGAACTATACTACATATTTACCTGTTGTATTATTTTGTACAGTTGTAAATTACAATAAATAAATAATTTAAAAAAATATATATTTTTAAAATTTAAGTAAATGCGAATTAAGACGAAATAAAAAATTTTTACAAAAAAATAGAACATTTTTATACAACCAAAACAAATTCCATAGATAACTGGACGAAACCTTTGATTGCTATTAACTGTATCAATAATAATACTAAATGTTTTTAATAGAAATCAAACATTTAGTTTGAATCCTCTCCAACAAGAGCAATAAATATGGCAGATACGAGAAAAGTTGAAGGGGTGGAGTTTGAAGGAGATAAGAAGTACGATGTTCTTATCTCTTTTCTTTCATTGAACCAGATACGGGAAAAGAAAAAAACATTATCAGTCCATGGAATGTTCCTTTATAAATGAATGATAGAATTTGATATTTTTTAAAAAGAAGTATTTAACATTCTGTATCACATTAATAGCTCACCTAAAAGTAATTACATTTTGACTGGTCCATTACAATATTATAATAAATTTCTTTTATTTTATTTTTCTAGATTTAATTATCTTTTTGTGGTTGTGATGGAATATTTGTACAAAAACAAATTAAAAACAAAATTAAATAACTTGATTAAAAATCGTAACATATAAAAGTATAGTTCGATTATGTTCATTTTCTTTATTCTTATGTGTGAATATATTTAGAAAGAGGTTATTTGTATGTAATTTTCTATTCATTTATTTATTTGTTTTTATTCTTTTTTTTATTTTAGTATAAATGTCGTCAGTTACCCTGTAGCAGATAGTAATATTTTTCAATAAATAAAGTTTTGAAAAAAAAAATTATATATAAAAGGGATTTCCTCTTTGTCAAATACATCATGACATAATTATTATATTCGTTATTTTCAACTAAGTATATCCTAAAATTCTAATTTTGAAAGTCGTTTGATGCTCGAACCGCACCAGATTCTTACGAATAAATTAAATTTATCATTTTTCCCAATTATTTACACCGCAACTTTCAATAATGATTGTTGGATATGTTATATCTGTCAAAGATATAATATTTGTAAATGAAATTTTAAACTACATAAGTAGAGGTTACGGTCTGACTCAGTTGTTACTGCGATGTCAGCAAACAGAAGCCCATTTCAGCTGAATGAGTATTATCAGCTGATTGAATGATACATAAAGAGGAACTTGGGGAGAAATAAAGCAGTCTTTTATAGGAACCCCTGAGAGAAACTTCTTATCCTTTGTATCCCTTTTTTACAGTTTTCTCTCGGCGAAGCTCGAGTGGTGCCGAAACCCCAAACCTAATCCCGAGAACTAATTGTTCTCTCTCTTATTATTTTTCCTTCTCTCGCTTACTACGCCTCCAATTTCGAGCGCCTTAGTACGAATTTCAGTTTAAGACGAACATTTATTTCTTTGCAACGTAGACTGTGTTAAGCTGGTTTGAAGGGTAAAGAGGTCCATCTTCAATCAGATACAAAGACGAGTACACATCCTGGGATACGTTGAAAGAGAGGTATAAAAAGACCTCCAAAGGGGCAGAATGTCTCGGAAAAGGACGTCTTAATGTTTCGTGAGATGGAGAGACAGAAGCATTCTAGCGGACAATACGCTGGGTAAATTCTGGCACGGTTCAATTGAATCAAGGACAAGCTAAGTACAAGCGCGAATGATGTTCTTATTCACAATGCTGAAGGTTCAGTTAGCGAGAGAGATAGTATAGGAGAGCTTAGTGAAGGATCGCTCGTTCGAGGACTGCGCACGAGGTTTGATGGATACTAGTGCCTGGGAGGAAGAATTGCTTAAGCAAACGGAGAAATCCGATTGAATTTAAGTAGATTATCATCGACCCAGGAATGTGTTATCATGTGTCGAGAAGCTGTGGAGAAGTTGTTAAGTATGGAGAGAACACACCAGATTCGGGTATATCAATGTAGGATCATCACACTGGGTGGCCCTTGTGAAGTAGGAGGTGGAGTTAGGTTTGGTACCTTGGTGATTTAGTAAGGATATAATGAAAGTACATATCGTAAAGAGCATGCCGAGGGAATACAAAGTAATTGCGAGGTATGACCTGCAAGGGAAAGTAAGTGCTTGGATTAAGAACAGGAAGGAAATAAGGAGGATTAAGACGGTAGGTAAAACATAAAAATGTCAACAAGGGTGCGCAGGTCAGGGCAATCAAGCCAAGGACTGAAGACAGCGAATACGGAAGAAATACGAGGATACATTATTTTAAAGGAGGCGAGCTTGGGGCGACCGAGAGGACTAGAAAGTTGAAAACGTCAGAGAATCATTATCTACAGTAAGTCCGCATACAATAGTCTATTGTGGGCGGTAAAAAAGAGCACACCGGGCGAAACTACCAAAATGTACATAATGGTGAAAGACTACCGGAAGCTTAATGAGAATACGATAAATGAGAAGAATCTGATTCCAGATTCGTAGATATTTTGGACAGGTTTAGCGAGGCGACGGTATATAACACACTGAACTTGAAAGCTGTGTATAATCCAATTCAAATGCACCCTAATGATCAGCATAAGATAACATTCACTTTTGAGAGACCTTCAATTGATCTTTCGGCAGATGAAAAGAGACAGATGCTCATTGGACTACATTAGCAAAATAACTGAGAAATTATACTCTTAAAATATGACTGGAATGCCTCATCCTCTGGAAAATGGACCCAACGTATGATTAGGAACTTAGGGAGGTAGGTGATTACCTCACCCTACTGCTTCAGGGCTTACTTAGCCCACTTCAAACTAGAGGACAAATCATCCTGACCAACCTGTGAACCGGTGGATGAACCAGTGAAACATTAGTTCTTCTGGAGTTTAGGTTTTAGTCGAGAAAAGGATGAGCCAGACAAATGGAATGACATCGATCCCAGAAAATATTTTTGCTTTGATGTTAACTAGGCTGGGAAATTAGAGTGCTGCAACAGGCTATGCACCGCAAGATGGCAGGAAGCTCCGGACAAGAGCGAGAAAGGAGATTGCTTAGCTTAAAAATAAGATGCTCATATAAGAATTAGATAGCCCTTCTTCTCTGCGAAGTAACGCTTGACAGCTGAAGAGAGGAGTGGTAAAGAAGAATTGAGAGGTGGTTTTTTAGTGAGCAGAAATCTACCACTGTGTGATTTTTTGTTTGTTGCATCTCGTCTTATAAAAGATTTTCCCCCACTCACAAGAAAAAAAAACAAAATAAATAAAATGATTATTTATCGAGACGGGTATTTGGACTCAGTGGATCTCAAACCGTGTATTTCTGTTAAAACTCTAGTTTTTATTAGTATTATAGGCAAGCTCACCTTTTTAGTCCAAAAGAAGAACATCTCGTGTGGTATGTTCAGTATTATTAATCTTAAAGCAAGTTATCTGTTTATAGTAAGAAATAATTTCTGTGTTAACAATTTTTAATTTCTAAATTAAATTTATGTGTAACAATTGAAAAATGGACATTTGTAATAAAGGCAAAAAAAAAAAGTTTCTTCTTATCAGTTGAATTATTTTTTTTAAATAAAGCGCAGATAGAATCTCTATTCATTGAAATGTGATATAATAGGATATTAAGACCATAATTTTAAATTTTATCAGAAGATATTCGATACTATAGTTTTTAAATCGTGCAATGAATTAAATACAAAGAATCTACTTATTAAACTTAACCATTGTTGTTTGAATTATTTCTATGAAGCTTCGATTAACTAAAAATATAATTGAATATTAATGATACCAGGTGTTTTTGTTTATGATGTTTATGTCGTCACCGCAAAATATAGAACATTGTTTTTTTCAAAAAGCGGAAACGGATGTTTTCAATGCATAAATATTAGTTTGTCTTAAATATTGATATCGATTTTTTTTTTGTTCTTTAAAATCCTTTGTTCAATTTTAAAAGCAATCATAACCTAAACATGATATTGACAGATGATTGGAATATAAAACACTAAACAAAATCCAGTAGACTCTTCAGTAGACAGTTCCTATGTTATATATAAGAAATATTTTTATATATATTTTGGAATAATGCAATTTAAAATATCAAAGAAAGTTTTCCGTTAAATATTGAAACCCATCATAATAATGTTAATTTCAAATGTTCAATAACGTCAAAAAAAAATATTCTAAAAAACGATTTTTTTTTTTTTGCCAATTTTTATTATTATTTTTATTTTGCAAATACAAAAGAATTTATGCATATTGCCCAATAATAATATTGTTAATATTAACATAAAACTAACAATGACATAATTTATTGTTTTTGTACTAGTCCCTTTATAATAACATTACAGGCATGGACATTAAGCTTCAGTGCCTTAGAGTAAAATATAATATTCTAAAAATAAAAATGAAATTATAAACATCATAAAATATTTTTAAAATTATGAATTAGAAAATAAAAAAAAACTAATAAAAAGTTTCAAAGTAAAAAAATAGATAAAATAAAATCATATATAATATTATACTATAAGGTGACTAAATTTAAAGAAAATACAAAAGAATAAAACAAATCAAACGTTCAGACGCCTCGGAGGATGTCCGGGATGAAAGAAGAAGAAAGGTTAGAAACTAATAGGTATGTATGCTTAAGGAGTTTATAATGGAAGGATAGATATCTGGTTCGGGCTAGATCGGTTACATAGGGAACATTAAGGACTATATGGATGATTTTATTTGTGACAAAGTAAGGAGAATTGAAGATTTTACGAAGGATTTTGGATTGTAAAGATTGGATACGACAGGAATTCAAAGGTTTAGTGGAGCCCCAAAGATCAACTCCGTATGTCTAGCTAGGTCTTATTATTGCCATGTAGATCAGTCTTTCGTAATGAATTGGAAGCTTAGACCGTTTGTCTAGTAAGTGCTGTAATAGTAAAATCGAAGTTTTCTGTCTTTTCAGTCTTGTGTGAGGATTCCAGTTTAGTCGTATGTCAAGGTGTAGTCCAAGGTAGCTAATCTGTTCTACAGGGGTAAGAGCAACTTTATTCAAGTATACTATAGAGCAGTCGGCAGGATTACGGCGAAGGGTAAAGGTGATTTGATGGGATTTGTTGGAATTTATTTTAATCCTCTAATTACACCATTCTTCAAGGGCTGTTATATGGGATTGGAGAGTTTGTGATACAATTAAAGGGTTATTGACTGCGAGCACACGTGTGTTCATCGACATACGTGGTTAGGTTTGTTTGGGAAATCAGCTGCATTGACGATGTAGAGGATGGGATAGAGGATACTATCTTGAGGAACACCAGTGGACTGAGTAACCAATATTTAATTTTATATATTTTATTTCAAAAGCTTTGATAAAGCGAAATAGTTAATTCATGATTATCCTTGATTATAGTAAAGGTTTTTCAGAGCTGAAAAATTACTTAAATTTAGAGTATGGTAAAAAAAAAAAAATGTTTATAAATTTAAATTTAGATCCAATAACCAATAACCGCCTAAAATTAAAAAGACCATTTATACGTTACAAAAAATTTTACAAACGTTTGTCAGTTGATCCTTCCAACATATTGTTAAACCATTGATTTTACTTTGAATGTCAGTATTTTACAATTAAAATAAACAATATTATCTTTCCTTTTGAATAAGATCTGAGCTTGTTTTTGTTAAGTTTTATTGCAAAAATGTATAATTTTCAACTTAATTCTTGCTAGGGTGAGGAATAGCCCTTAGAAAGAGGAGATAGCGGATGGCTTTTAGGTAATAAAAAGTATCATAAAATGTGAAGATATATGTCAATAAACATTGACATGCATCACTCAAGAAATAATAAAGAAAGTTCGCAATGGTATTGTGATGAATAGATTAATAACCATTTACATATTCAATCTTAATAAGTGGGTGACCTTCGATATACTAAATAACACATTTATTTTATTATTATTTTGTTATTTGTTTACCCTTTAAATTTATGTTAATAATGTTACGATGCATAACGTTTTTCTTTTTTTTTTTTTTTAAAAAGATAGGTATTTGAAAAACATTTTAAATAAACAATAACAGCTGAAGAGATGGTGATTAAAGTTATATAAATTATCATTTAAACATTGCACTTGTAATTTTATTAACAATACGAAGACTTTGACAGACAATGGATTAATTATTTAACTTCATCATTGGTTTCACTGAACCAAGCACCGCTATAATAATATGTTTCTAATTAATTAACTGGTTCTTGAGGTTTATCTTATAATTTATGCATACAAAAGAAATGTCTTCTGAATGAAAATATATATAATTTTTTTTTTTTAACATTTCTTGATGAATGACTTTTCGGAAGCAGTCTTACCAAATTTAGATAATTAGTATCTTAAAATTTTAGATGTTTATATTTCTAATTTTGAATTTGTACACAATACCTCAACAATTCTTTATTAGGCCAAATCAAAATTTGGATTTCAGTTTTTATATATTTCTATCTCAATACGGTGATAATTAATGAACGATAACAGTTCCATTAATACAAGAGCATAACAAACCAAAAACTACTAATCATTTAATTACTATGCTCTTAACTTAAGTAAGTAATGGTGGTAGCCCATAATGAGGCAGTATTGTTTCTTCAAAAATGCTAACTATGGGAATAGGTGGGGTCAGCATCGTGACCAATCCACAATATTTTACCTTGATATCCATTGCTGTATTCTGTTTATGTGATTATTTTAGACCATAACAGAACATAATTATATTGATAAAAAAACAAAATTGGTAAGTTATCTGGGGCTTGTAGGTATATTACTAGTGTACAAGTGTAAGAACTTTCGCATAAGATAAATGTTCTTCTTTCTATGTATATATGAATGTATTCTATATATTCTAAGTATATGTGTATAAGTTATATTCAGAGTATTAGTAATCTTAATACTACACTCTTCCAGTCAAAAATATCAGA
>NW_027111282.1:865912-876066 GCF_000696795.3 Halyomorpha halys | reverse complement strand
AAAGTTCTTAATTTGAACCCAAATTATCTCTTATATTTGAAAAAAGTAAAAAACGATAAAAATTCTTTTTATTTTATTTTTAATAAATTATAAATTATTACAATATACAGGATTAAGAAACAGAATAAAGTAGTCTTTCAGTTGCAACCGTGAGTTTGATTTCTTGTCCACTATTTTTTTTTTAATTTATTTATATTTTTGTTATTTTTTTTTTTAGTTTTCGAATCCACTAACACGTAACTTATAAACAATATTATATTATAAAGAAAGATTATTGCCAACTCA
This sequence comes from Halyomorpha halys, assembly GCF_000696795.3. NCBI lineage: Eukaryota > Metazoa > Arthropoda > Insecta > Hemiptera > Pentatomidae > Halyomorpha > Halyomorpha halys. The sequence goes on along the minus strand of NW_027111282.1, from coordinate 875,781 downwards.
AAAAATTGGTAAAGCAACATACTTTGTGACGACGTTGAAGTTTAATTAATAATTAACTAGTTTGCCTCACTAAAATATACTCCTTTGTTTAACAGTTCAGAAATAAGATTCTGAAATTCGTAAGCTTATGCTAACACAGTAATGTGCTGTCTGAGATCTAATAACGTGTCATGTATAAACGGATATTTAAGAAGCATCACAGATTCTCCTTTGAAAGCCGCGGGCGTTATCTGTTCGTAAGAGACCGGTGAGAGGCAGAACATCTCTGTCGGATACAGGACTGAAACCCATGACCTGTCTCTCAAACAATCTAAGCATGCACATGAAATTGGCAGATTTACTCCCTACAGGGGTCGACCTAGACATTTGATGGATTTAAATAAGAAAAACGGGACCTCTAAGTTTAGTACAAGAGCCGGGAAGAAAAAAAGGCAGTTATCTCACCCCAATTATTGATTACATTAATGAAAACTATGTATAATTACTAGTCAAAACTGATGAGTCTACCAAGTATAGGTAGGGGGAATAAAAATGGCGGCTGTTTCAAAACCTTAAAAAAACATTATCATTTCATTCGGAGCTCTATTTCTTAAAAACTACCAACAACACTAGAAAATCTAGAAGAACATTATTTAAAGAAGAGTAAATTTTCTAAAATATTAGCCCTAATAGTGCTATTCACGTCTAATAGTTCTCGATTTATAGCCTTTTAAAAAGCAACATAAAAATGTACTGAAATATCAGTAGTTAGTTAATTTATTTTGGGAAAGCTATATCTCAAAATCCATTTGACGTACAGATGTCTATTAGCTAAATTAAAGTTAGTTTAATGAACTATAAAGTAGTTTATTACGTTTATTTTCGTAGGAGTCGTTGTTTTCATGAAATTTGCTAAAATAAATCGATTTATAGTTGTTCGGACAATAAGTTTGATTTATGAAATACATTATTTCAGAAACCATTTTACGTACGTCAAATTTACTATAAGATAGTTAATAATGTTTATCTTTGTAGGAGTAGTAGTTTTCATGATACTTGACGAAATGAACTCACAAAATGTTAATTTGTAGTTGTTCGTATAAAATGTTGGATATTTGAAAAAATATATCTCTAGACCCATAAGAGGCACATATGTCTGCCAAAAATCAAAATAAATGAAATTATATTACTTTAAAGTAGTTTATTACACTTATCTTCATAGAAGTAGTAGTTTTTATGATATGCACATATGAATATAAATTTGGCAAATCAAAATTTGTCCGAACAACTATAAATCAATTTATTTTAGCAAATTTCATGGAAACTACAACTCCTACGAAAATAAATGTCATAAACGACTTTATAGCTCATTAAACTAGTTTTAATTTGAGTGCTAATAGACATCTGTATGTAAAATGGTTTTTGGGATATAGATTTTTCAAAATAAATTCACTAACTACTGATATTTCAGTATGTTCCATACAACATTTTTTTGAAATGTTGCTTTTTAAAAAGCAATATCTTGAAAACTATTGAACGTTAATACCTCTATTAGGGCTTACATTTTAGAAAATTTACTCTACTTTAAATGATGCTCTCTTATATTTTCTATTGGTGTTGGTAGTTGTAAAGATACAGACCTCCGAATAAAAAATTAATTGTTTTTAATATTTTGAAACAGCCGCCATTTTTATTCCCCCTACCTATACTTGGCAAATTATTCAATTTTGGCTAGTAATTATACATAGTTTTCGTTCTCTCCCTTTTTAACGTGCGATATAGAAGTCTATCCGAACCTGGGTATGAACTTGATCACCACTATGAATATATTAACAAACAAATGGAAAAACCTAAACAGTATCCCATGGCAACCGTGGTTTTATGAAGGGCATCCCGAGAATTAGTGTGGGCCCGTGCGTTATCTCCAACGGTAAATTGTCGAGTTGTAAACCGCAAGGCCCAGTAAATTCACTCAGGCATATTCCATTTCGCGCTAAAACCTAAATTTTAATTTATTGTCATTATGAAAAATTATTCATATTTAAAGGAACTAGACCTAAGTTCAAAGCCGAGGATGTTTATAAGAGATGCGTTGATTATTTACATTTATAATCTCATCCAATATTTTCGTCTTGGTCTTTTGTTTATATCTCAGCCGTTAAATAACTGTAATAACTTTTTGTTATTATATTTAGTTCAATTACAAATATTTCAGTCCTATTAAAAAAAAAATAAAAATTATAAAAGCAATTTTTATAAATTCATAAGTTAGAGAAAGATTGAGCATAATGTTCATATTTTAAACATTTTTTTTTTTTAAATTTGTCTCAAGAGTTTCCTAACTTTGTAAGTATTATAAGCATTCGCGAAAATATTACTTTAAAAAAAATTAGTGCAATACAACGTTTACTTACTTCGAGTTTAAATTAGTCTTACTTCCCCGTACTTATTTTCTAAATAAGTGTTTTAGTTTACAGATTGACTAACTTCGATTTCAATAGTTTTCAAAAAAGTAATTTTATTTCTGGTAGAGAAATTTTAATTTTTTTTTTTTGCAAACGTATGAAAGAAAAATAAAAATATAACAGTTTACTAGCATTTACAATTTGCATTTATTGTTATAAAATAAATATTGAATGAAAGTACTAAGAATATTTTTTTTAGTTTTACAGTCAACTGAAAGGCACATATTTAGTTAAGTGAAAAAAAAAAAACGAACTATTTAATATTTTTGGTTATTTAATATTTCGGTTATCAGAATGGCGAAACGGAAAAAGAACCCATAACCCATGCCCCAGAGATCTCATATTAGAAACAGATGTTTTATTTATACATTTCTCGTCATTCTCCGTTACCATCAACGAATTAATGTATATATATTATTTTTTTCTCTTGTTTCCGGAAATTTGTTTTTAGCCTGGAAAAAATATTTTTTATCTTATCTGCTTTAATTAATTATCATTTTTTCATATTATATATTAACCCGTTTCTTATTAATGATATTAATAAGATAAGGCTAATTAATTCAAATATATAAAATGAAAGTATCTTAAGAAGTAGATTTGGTATTTAAACGATTTCAACCTATTTTAATGAGAATAAGACCTAACTAATAATAAAGATCATTTAATATAACCTGTATGTAATGTATAATATCTATATTTATATATAATGTATAGATATGCTCACATACATATTGTATTTTAATTCTATAAGTCGAATTTGTTTCATTAACCTAGACGACTATTTCTGTTTTCAATATAATCATTACCTGAACAACCACTTTGTACTGGGGATCTAATGGAGTGCAGGTGTGGTTGGTATCCATTAGTATCCATGTGGTTAGTATCCAGCCCATAATCCGCAAAGAGATAAACTGGTACTTAGTCCCCTAATCACATATAATCTGAACAATTATACAAATCACGACAAGAATAGGCCCATTTGTGGTCGCCGAAATGTACCACATTACGTCAGTACTTTGTGTTAATTATTTAACAGAAGGAATTCAGATTTGCGGGCCATTTTGCTGGTCTTTCCAAAAGATAATTATTATTTTACGATTGATTGTAAATTCAACCGCCTATCGACTTCTTCAATGTCTGTTGTATATTGTATTCCAATTTTTTTCTTAAAAAAAAAACTCATTAAGATATTTTGATGAACAAAATTTGAGAACCAGGCTCAGAACAAATTTTTTTAGTATTAATAAAGTTAAAAATTGTTAGTTATAAATATTTTTTTACCTTTCAAGAAACATAAATTTAAATTGGAATGTTTGAAATAAAGCTTTTGTTAACGCTCAAAGCCTTCTTTTTTTACTGGCACAACAGGCGTATGAAGCTGCCCTTGGCCTGCTCAACGGCCGCCAACCATCTTTCTTTATCTTCTGTAAGGGTAACGAGGATCCTCAGATGTTGGAGATCCCGTCTCATAGCATCCCTCCATCGGCCCGTCGGCCTACCACGTTGCCGTACACCATCCGGAACGTAACTGTTTATGAGCCACTCTTTCCTAGCTCATCCTCATTACATGGCCCAGCCATTCAAACCTCTGTATCCTTATGTAGGAAGAGATGCTGCATTCCTTATAGAGCCCAAAAAGCTCACCATTTTTCCTTGTTTGGCTATTACCATTCTATCCTAAGTTTCTCCTTATAATTACTCTTTCAAACCTGTCTAGCAGGTTAATGCTTTCATCGCTCAGGATCCAAGTTTCTCCACCGTATGCGACGACTGGCCTTATCAACGTTTTGTACAGGGTGAACTTGGCTAACAAGTTTGCTTTTGATTAGCCTTACAATTGAGAAATAGGCTCTATTTCCAGCAGCAATTCTGCTTTTAACTTCTTCTTTATCCTGGATCTCGTTGATAATAGAGCCAAGGTAAGTAAAACTTCTTACCACTTAGAAATTATAGGGGCCCATTACAAGGCGACTCTGCCTCTGGTCTCAAAGTCTTATTTTTCATTATTATTATTTTTTCTCTTTAATCATTTATCATTTTATCTTCTTCATTTATAGTAAAAAAAAAAAATGAGAAAGAGAGGAGAAATAATTTTTTTTTTGCTAACTCATGTATATCTAAACTAAAATATATCTTATATATGAAAACATTTCATAGTAAATACGGAAGTCCCTATTTGTTCACGTTTCGTTTGGTATTGCTTGAGAATCCAAAACCGCTAATAATACATTTTTTTGTTATTATTTATTTAATGTAATTTACAACTGTACAATAAGTAAATATGTTGTATGTTTCATATACACTTGAAAATCTTGGGAAGGAACCACCCATCGGTGGTAATTCAAACATTAATTTAAATTAGAATGTTTCGTGGTCATCTTCTTATCAGGCGCCTCGGAGGATTATCAGGGATTGTTAAGGATGAAAGATTAAGAATTAATGGGTTAGGATAGTTAAGGAGTTTGGAATGAAATACGCAATAATACATTTAATACACTAATTCGACAACATTGGACAGTACAATGCTTGTCACCGTTGTAGTATGCCCGATGCTTGCCGCTGCTTATTGCAGACGTATAGACGAGCTATCTTTATTCGACAGTGACATTGAGACCATTTGCAGTAAGCGACACGCCCTACACCCAGGGCCTTTAGTTGACATACCACGTCACATAAGCTATCCATAAAATTCTATAGTTTTTTAAAGTATTTTTTTTATCAAATATAATCATGAACCAGTTTTTGTTTGTTCTAAAATGTTTGTACTAAGGTTATTTTTTTTTATCATAGAAAATTTATTTTTTTGTTTCTTTGGCATCGTTTTATTTTATGAATTTTGGGAAAGTGATTTTACTTTATTTTTCTCAAAAATGTATGCTTATGTCTGGTTGATATTATTTTTTTGTTCAATATTTTTTATTTCCATAAATTTATTTTTATATATTAATTTCATTCCTAGAATCCATTAGTCTCTAGGGAGCTAATGCAGCTAAAAAAGTTTAAATAACTTTATTTTGTAATATTATAGGATATAAAACAATTTAAAAAACATCAAGAATTTTGATGTATAATAAGAACCAGAAAGTTAATTTTGAGCTGGATACACATGAATCTTTCGTCTGAGAGCCATATGAACCTGGAACTGTCTGTCAAAATCGGAGTTGATATGACAGTGACGACTAACGTGGGTAACTTGTAACTTATTCTTCCAGACCTTTTACAGAAAAAAATGTTACTAAAACCGTATGGAACAAACTAGAAGAGGTATTACACTCTAGCCTTGATAACTTTATTGTATAGGTATGAAAAAAAGTTTAAATATGGTCTACAATTAAAGTGAAAAGTTTACCAAAGGTACCACATCAACTGAAATGGAGGCGGGCTGGTCATGTTGTCAGACTTGATGAGAGAAGATGATCTAAAGTTGCTACAGAATGGATACGAAGGGCTTAATATAAATGCGATTATAGATTAATATAAATACTATCTCTCAGTTCAGAGAGATGGTATCTTCACCGAGTTGTACAATGTAATCCTTGAACATGATAAGAGTAAAGTCTTATCCAAAGGGATACACATTACACAAAGTAGTTGGGTACGAGATATCATGATTCCTAGAACTCATCAGCAGCGCAACATGCTCTGAGACTTAGATAAGTAAAGCTTAGCCAATTCGGATGTTAAATATTAGCTAAAGTTTGCTATGTATCACAATATTCACAATAAAAGAAATTTTTAACACAGGTACAACCATGAATTATATCAACGTGTTTCTAAAGCTATGTCCACACTGTATACATAGCGTTTCATGCGTCTGGCACAGGCGTTTGTTGTATGCCTTTTCGGCAAATTAAAATTATTGCGACTAACAAACATTTGCTGACCACAAATTCTCTGAGATGTATTTAATTTAGTTTCGTACTAAATAATATAGCTTTCCTCAAATATAAACTTATGGTACTTGTTAATCATAGTGTTGCCACGTCCTATAAATTAAATTATTTATAATAAAATAGTAAAAACACGCGTGTATATGTAAACAAAACTTTTTTTTTTTTTATTTATAACCAAAAAGCATTTATATCTTCCAACATTTGAGAAAACGAATCTTTTTCTTTAAGTTGAGTACGCCACATGAACTGTGCAAAGTGAGATACTAGAAAATTCCGATTTGCTGCTCTTCTTTTATTTCCCCATTTCGCTGATCTGTCTTTGATCAACAAAGTGATATTTATGCGTTAAAATCTGATGTTTGTAGCACATCCTGTATAAATGTATGCATCCTTTCTATGAATCTGATACAAGTACACTACACTATTCTTCAATTCCAAAAAACCTTTCATCGGTTTCTCGGCAAATTCCTTGAAAACCCATTGTTGTGAAAGGGTTATACTTCCTCATTGTAAATAAACTTACCTTTATTTCCACAACTTTATTGTATCCCCGAATACAAGTTGGAAATTTTTATTTCAATTTTCTATATACACACACCACAAATGTAATTATTCCAATCAACCGTTGTGGTTTGAGACATTTTTAAATATTTTATACTTGTTAATTGATCACTGCATACATAAATAAAGTATACAGCAGTTTCTAAACTTACAATCATATTTGCATGTTTGACCCAAACCATGTTTCAGTCCTGATTCCGATGCTTCTTATACAAATTCGTTTGAAGCATTTCCTATATATGGTTTTACCAAAATAAAGATTCATTTCATGATCGTTTGAGCATACTTCCATTCTTGGTAAAAGTATTTTATCCTGAGGGAAAACAATTGCCGTTTTCTCATTATTAACCAAGGAAAAAATGCGTTTTAATGTGTGCATTGTTAGTGTACTGATGCTACCTATCAGCGAGCTGAAGAACCAACACTAACATCTCTTCCCGCCTCAGAGAATGCTTGTTCTGATACTGTATAATATTGATTTATTGGTTGAGTTGTAAATAGTTCATTTTTTAATGGATAAACCATGTAAATATTATCATAGTTGTAAATATATTATTTTAATAAATAAAGGTAACGAAAGAATATACTGATTCACAGTAAGGTAAGTTCTTACAGCACTTGCCTTTCATCGGTTCTTGTATTATTAATAGCTAGATTATGGAAGCTCCTAGGAAAATTGTAACCAGACACATTTAGATTCAGTATATTCTTCCACTTATTTTTTAACCCATCTGATGTGTCTTGTTCCTCCGCTCCTCTCCCATACAAATCGTACCTGTCAGGACTTGCATGCCCCATAGCAACGGCAGACTCGTACCCTGCAGAGTGAAGTTTCCATCCTTCAAGGACTTACGACGTAAGACTCATCTTGTCCATTCATATCCTAACCGGAACCTAACTTGTATGAACACTCATTGTCGAGACCTGATTTAGAGTACCTCACATTTTCAATTTAAGTCAGACTAACACAATTACGACGCGAACTTACTTTTTAAAATGAATCACAATGGGGTTCCAATGGGGAGAAATTTGTCAATATCAATAGCAGGATTAATCATGAATGATTTAATAAATGATGTATTTTCAAAATCAGGAATAATAGTCAAATCAATATTTAAATACGTTGATGATATTTTTTGTATCATGAAAAAAGTTGATATAAATAAATTATTTGAAGCATGTAATAGTCATCATGACAGATTAAAGTTCACCATGGAATTGGAAAAGGAAGAAAAACTAAGATTTTTGGATATGATGGTAATAAGACAAGGAAAGGATATACAGGACAAAGAGAGAAACAAGTAGTAATTTGATATTAAATTACTATTCTTGCCATCCATTTCAAATGAAATTCAATGTAATTAATAATTATGTAAACAAGGCTATAACAAATGCTAGTAGGCTGAATAGAGTAAAAAATATGATATTTAAAATATTTTTGGATAAGTTTTACCCCAGAAAATTAATTTATAAAATTTGGGATATAAACCTTAAAAATTTCAAAGATAGGATAGAAAATAAAATACCAAATAGTAAAGCAATTAATAAGAAATATTATGATTATGAGAGATAGTTGACCGTGGATGATAAATGAGGAGAGATGGTTGGGGGTGCGGTCAATGAAACACAAATAAGTATGACTAACTTATTTTTTTTTTATTTATTTTTTTTTTAAATAAGTTAGTCATACTTATTTGTGTTTCATTGACCGCACCCCCAAGAAATATTATGGATGGTCATTTGCAGATTATGGATGTTGAAGAATACTCATTATGTTATAGACCTAACAATAAAATTAAAAATTATTATAGCAATTTAAAGGACAAAATTGAAATAAAAAGTCAATCGGGATTAATATATAAAATTCCATGTTTAAATTGTCCAGCAATCTATATAGCTGAAACTAAGCAAATGTTGGGGGATGGAATATATCAACACAGAAATGATACAAGAAATAAAGAAAAGAATCCCAATAAAACAGCATTAGTACAGCATGCAGCTAAAAATAACCATAATTTTGATTTTGATAAAACCATAATTTTACATAAAGAAAACAACATGTTAAAAAGAAAAATACTTGAATTAATTTATATATCAGAGAACATCAATTATACAGTTAATTTTAAAACAGATACTAGGAATTTAAACCAACATTATGCAGAGATTTTAAGAAAAATAAATTTATGAAAAATTTTGGAGAAATTTTTGTTACTATTTACAATTAATTTTAATATGAAATTTGATAATTGGAATAAATAACATTTTGAGGCCAAAATGCAGTTTTAAATTAAATTTAAAAATACGGCTGACCTGAGTGAGTGGAAGGTTGTAAATAGTTTGTTTATATGGTAGTGATAGTGTGGATAAATTAAAAATTAAAAGTTTTGAATATTTATGAATTTTTTTAAAAAAATAGGTAACTAAACAAAAGCTTAGGTAAGCTTATTAATAATAAATATGACTCTCTGATAATTGACTTTTTTATAGGGTGTGTTTAACTTATAATTAATGACCTGGGCAGAATACCCTGCAAAACAATTTTTAAATTTTGATGTGAGGTATGTTATACTATTAGTGATAATGTTGTTGTTTTAATGTTACAAATGAATATATAATATAAGCTGTTAAATATTTAGATTGTTCTTGAGGATGGGCGAAATGGCCGAAACGTTGGAATATTGATGAAATAAGTGTTGAGACTATACAAGGATACAATTTTGATTTATTTAATAAATTAGATATACTGTTATTCTAGAGTAGCGATACTATAATTAACAAGAACTAAACCTATTTAACATATGTTATAAATAAAATTTTGTCCACGTTTTAGTTTATTTGGACATTTTTCAAATATACTTAGTTATTTATTGTAAATTTTTTTATTTGATAGATTTATTTATTGATAGATATTACAATCTGCCACACAGTTGTGGGCAATAGGTAATAGTGATGAATGATCTCATACATACTA
>NW_027111282.1:859089-865742 GCF_000696795.3 Halyomorpha halys | reverse complement strand
AATAAAAAACTCTCTTAAAATATATACAAACAAAAGAATAGACAAGATGAACATAATCAAACTATCTGTATGAAAAATAAATAAATAAATATTGTAAAATATCGTAGAAATATTAACTATAATTTAATCAGAAGTAAGTAAAAAAAAATTGAGTATTAATTAATTCTTCTTAAGGAAGAAATTTCGAAACTGAAAAATAACAGACATTTATCCTTGCCTTAGTTAATTGATTTAGGATAGGAATTTTATCTTAGGAATTTTTGTCAATTAAATTTACATCATAAAACTTAAATACTCTATCGAATAGCATTCATTTACATGAATTAAACAATAGAAATCTTTAAATTTAAATCTTTGCGAATATGTAATGAATTAGTATTTGACCGTGGAACATATGTGAGAAGATGCTTAAGGGTTCGGTCGATGAAGAACACGAATAAGTAAAAAGTTATTTATAATGCCAAAGGTTTGGTCAGAATTTCAGACCTTCATCAAGGCTAAAAACAAAAAACAAGATAACAACCATAGTGATTAAATGGAATTACAAAACAACTTAACATATGAAAATTAGGATACGAAGGATATTCTTGTCACGATTTTTGCACTATAAAAGTCCCTCTAAAAATGTTATAATTAACAAATCTTAACTTTAACATATCTTCAGTCTAAATCATTGCTATCTTCATAGATACGAACAGATTTCGTCATCAAGAAATTGTTTATGCTGAAAAATCGTTTGTTTTGATTTTGAAGTTATAAACTTTTTAAGGGAAACCCATCAATTAATTAAGATAATTCATATATATTAAATATAATTTACTGATTAAGCTTGATTAAAAATAATCATAGTCTAATTTACTTGAATGACATATTCACAAGACTGTGACGACGGATGAAAGAATTTGTTGCATGAGGCCAAATCCTGTGATCGAGATTTAGAAAAAAAATGTATGCAATATATATATACATATGTATACACATTTATTATGATATGATCATTAAATATAGCATTATTGAAATGTAAGCCAGATTCTTTTTTGTTTAACAGCCTTATATGCAAATTATCACGGTTTACCCTATAGCTTAATCAGTAAATTATATTTAATATATATGAATATTAAATATAATTTACTGATTAAGCTTGATTAAATATAATCATAGCCTAATTTATTTGAATGGCATATGCACAAGACTGTGACGACGGATGAAAGAATTTGTCGCAAGAGGCCAAATCCTGTGACCGAGATTTAGAAAAAAAATGTATGCAATATATATATACATATGTATACACATTTATTATGATATGATCATTAAATATAACATTATTGAAATGTAAGTCAGATTCTTTTTGTTTAACGGGCTTATATGCAAATTATCACGGTTTACCCTATAGCTTAACTATCTATCTTTACCTAAGTGAAGGTTGAAAATGTGATGAAACAAGAGAAAACAAAATTATACATTAAAAAATAGTTAACTGGTATTTAGTAAAAATCGAATAAGAAATAAAAATAAAATCTTCACTAAACTAATAAATAAATTAAAATATAGCATAGTTAGTTATGTAGATCGCTGCAAGTTGAGGTAAGAGTACAAGATTCATTTGAACTCTCTCTCCTTAACCAACAAAGTGCGGGTTGAATGGCTGCCTGGCCACAAAGGCATTAAAGGTAATGAGAGAGCGGACTGCCTCACTAGGAAAGGAACTGAGTCCGTTCCCTTTAAACCCAACCCCGTATGTAGGATTAGTCTCAGCCAGTCGAAGAGGTTTATCAAAACGATTGCTGAGGGCAAGGCTGGGTTATTTTGGAGGAACGCCAGAAGGCTAGAGCAGTCAAAGATGTTCCTAAAGGGATGCTGTCCGATATAGAATATGGAAAGGAGGCACTCTAATATGGGTAACAAGTTTATATACAGGACACTGTCAGTTGAATAATCATCTCTATAAAATGAGACGGACAGAGTCACCAATCTGCAGCTTCTGCAAAAAGGATGATGAAACTGCGTACTACATCGTTTGCAGATGTGATGCATTGGCAAGGATACGATTCCTTACCTTTGGGGAGAATCGTATCTTAGGTCCTGCTTTGCGATACGGTTGGCCCGTAAACGATATCTAGATTCCCAAAGGCATCTAGCCTATTTCGAGCAGAGGAGGGAAGGCGTACAATAGCCCTCTGTGGCCGCGGTACACTTTTACCGGGAAAAAAACAATATTAAAATTGAGAATGAAAGGAGAAAATAATATCAATTTATTTAAAAATCAAATAAAAAGGGACATGTACAAATTAGACATTATTTAAAATCTAATAATGTAAAAAAAAGTATATTAATTAAATATACAAGTAGAATAAATAAATACAATTAGTAAAAGAGTTTTTATTACTTTAATGAAAACTGTGTATAATTACTTGTCAAAATTGATGAGTCTGCTAAGTATAGGTAGTGGGAATAAAATATGGCGGCTGTTTCAAAACCTTATTAAACATTCATTTTTCATTCGGGGCTCTATATCTTAAAATATACCAACAATACTAGAAAATCTAAGAGAACATCATTTAAAGTAATGTAATTTTTTTAAAATTTAAGCCTCAATAGAGTTATATACGTTCAATAGTTCTCGAGATATAGCTTTTTAAAAAGCAACATTTCAGAAAAATGTACGGAAAGATCAGAAGTTAGTGAATTTATTTTGAAAAATCTATATCTCAAAAACCATTTGACGTACAAATGTATATTAGCATTCAAACTAAGGCTAGTTTAATGAGCTATAAAGTAGTTTATTACGTTTATTTTCGTAGGAGTAGTTGTTTTCATGAAATTTGCTAAAATAAATTGATTTATAGTTGTTCGGACAATAAGTTTGATTTATGAAATACATTATTTCAGAAACCATTTTACGTACGTCAAATTTACTATAAGATAGTTAATAATGTTTATCTTTGTAGGAGTAGTAGTTTTCATGATACTTGACGAAATGAACTCACAAAATGTTAATTTGTAGTTGTTCGTATAAAATGTTGGATATTTGAATATGGATATTTTCGTAGGAGTAGTAGTTTTCATGATATTTGCTAAAATAAATTGATTTATAGATGTTCGGACAAATTTTCAGTTGCCAAATTTATATTCATATGCGATATCATAAAAATTACCACCCTTAAGTGTCATGAACTACTTTATAGTGAGTTCAATCTCCTTATTTTGAGTGCTGGTAGACACATGTGCGCCTTATGGATCTAGATATATTTTTTCAAAAATCAAATATTTTATATAAACAACATTTTGTGAATTTATTTTGTCAAATATCATAAAAACTACTACTCCTACAAAGATATACGTTATAAACTATTTTATAGTAAATTTAACTAGCTTTAATTTTATTGCTGGCAAACATCTGTACCTCCTATGGTTTCTAAAATACATGAAACTTAATGTCCGAACAACTATAAATCAATATATTTTAGCAAATATCATGAAAACTACTATTCTTACTAAGGTAAAGGTCATAAACTACTTTATAGTACATTAAACTAACTTTGATTTGGGTGCTAATAGACAAAAATACGTCACATAGTTCCTGAGATATAGACTTCTTAAAATAAATTAATTAACTATCTTTTTAAGAAATATTACTTCTTAAAAATTTATATCTCGAGAACTATTGGATGTAAATAGCTCTATAGGGCTAATATTTTAGAAAATTTACTCTTCTTTAAATAATGTTCTTTTAAATTTTCTAGTGTTGTTGGTAGTTTTTAAGATACAGAGCCCCGAATGAAAAATGAATGTTTATTATGGTTTTGAAGCAGCCGCCATTTTTATTCCTCCAACCTATACATGGCAGGCTCATCAATTTTGACTAGTGATAATACATAGTTTTCATTAAAGTAATAAAAAATTGAGGTGAAATAACTGCCTTTTTTTCTTCCCGGCTCTTGTACTAAATCGTCAATTTTTACATTCTACTAACACATTTAATTAATCACATAAACATTTTTCTTTTTGTTTTTTTATATTACATAAATTTTAAATAATTCTTCACTGACCACATCCCCAACCATCTTCTCATAGCGAATATGTTTTAATTTACGTACAACTATTTTAAAAAAATTATTAGTATACAAAATAGAGTTTGAACATTTATTTTTAATTTTACTTAAGAAACCAATATTAGAATAAAGTAATTTAAAATTTACCGATTGATGATTTTATAATATAATTCGGCTTTAATGTATACATGTATTTAAGGGAAAATAAATAATTAAAATCATATAATGTATTCATATTTTTTTCTAAAGCTTATATAGGAAGGCGTTTAATGAGGATAGGCTTTATTTTCATAATGGTTAGGGCCTGAATGAGAGAAGTCTGAACTCTATTAAAATCGGAAACACTGGTATAAAGTGAATGGCGTCCTGAGGTACCTTTTATTTCGGAGGCTTAATTGTTCTTTTAATTACAAAAAAGTGGGCTATTCAACTTCGAGGGAGAGTTTCAAGGGTTTTCTTCTTACTAAATTTTCTTCTTGTCTCAACGGTAATACCGGAATTTTTGAAATTTAGTTTTTCATAGACTAAGTAGCAATAGGAATGTCAAAGAGTTTCTTATTCTATCTATTTTGTCTTCCAAAATTTTGAAATTTCATTTTTGTTACAAATCGGGAAAAAAAATAATCTTTTTTTAATAATATAAGGCGAAGGTGATGTTTGCCTAGTTATCTACAGGTTACCAACCTATTCTAACCATGATGGGGGAAGTTTTTCATTTTGTGGGACCACCACTCAATGTAAAAAGTCATCCCCAGGCCGTATTCGAACCGGTTCCGCCCACTGATCTCAAACTGATATACCTCCGCCTAACTATCTGAGCTAATAATCGCCAAAAAAAGGTTTTAAATAGAACTTCCCTCAAGGATGTCGACTAGAGCACAGGTTTATCCATGGTAGTATGTATTCCATAAAATTATAAAACAATCTAATTGTTGTTAATAATAATTTTTAAAAACATTATATTTATTATTGAGATTCAAACTAATTAATTTCAATGAAATTCAACCCAGATTGGTTAATTTTAAAAAAATTGAGGATTGACTTTTTTTTTTCAACTACTCCAAAGACATATTAGAAAGCCAGTTTCAAAAAAATGAATTTAATTAACAAAGAACTTTTTTATCCTTGTTAGTAGAAAAGGTGAAAGAAAATCAGTAAATTCCTAAAAAATAAATTGGAAATGAAGTCTCATTCGACTTACGGACATTTGATGTCTTCATACCAAATGAAAAGTGTTTATTTTTCCACATCATAATTTCCGAATATCATTGTTTATCTCTAAATTTAATTTTGAAATCTTTTTCACTGAAAAAAAGAATATCGTGATTTCCACACTTCTCTCCAATAATAATTATTTTCCAAACCATAATTTGAAAACAAAAATAAATATTCAATAATGGCTAAACATCAATAAAATGACTAAATTATTTTCCTTTATTTATTTATGATGATAAATAAAATCAGAGTTATGCTTGAAAAAAATAAAATTTAAATCAAACTTATCAGAAGGAAAAAATTTAATCGACAAATTTAACAATCTATAAGGAGATTGTCTCTCCTATCTTAAAAAAATTATAAGGGACGATAAGTTTCTCAATTTGTAATAAAACTCAGATATCCCGTTGGAACATATTTTTTTTATGCTGACAAATGTTATATTACGTGATCTGAAAATTGTAGTTCTACCATATCCAACAGTAGACCTGTTTTCTTCGCTCATATTCAAAAACAATATATTTTTTAACAATAAATTTTTATCTATTCTACTGAATCAGTTTCTTCGTTCGAATATGCGATAAAAAATACCTTGTTGGGCGTTGAGGGAAATGTTTTAAAGTTATTTCGAACAGCAATAACAACGTTAAAGTTGGCTTTTATTTGTTTATCTGGCTCAAAGCGTAGGAACTGACATTTCAAATTTACCATCTAGTAGATAGTACTCGTGTTGTTGACGCAAAACATCACTTGAAAATTTAATTCAATTCTGGACACGTTTCAGCAGACTTTTTTCAGGGGGTGGGGATTGTATTTGATGGTCCCTTCTCTTGTATATCATAAAACTGGTGTAAGTTCATTACAGATATCTGAGCAAAATATAACTAAAGACCTCTATTTTTAAATAATAATTTATTTGATTTTTTTACTAAGGGACACAATAGTAAACTTTTAAATACTATGTTTTTTTTTACAACATTAATCAAAAATAAATTAAGAAAATCAATTCAATAAACGTAAAAATGTGATATAAAAAGAAGGGATATAAAAAAAATGTGCAGTACGCACAACACACAAGTTTTACTTACTATAAAAATTTCGTATTTTAAGGTTTCTCGGAGTATTAATAAGGAATATCAACTTTTTAATGTCAAGTATACAAAAGGTTAACAAAAGATTTTTTTTTTAATAATTTATTTATTGATATTTACCACTGTATACACATATATACAACAAGTAAATTTGCTGTAGGTGACATAGTGACATGATAAAAACATGTGGAGAATCTACCCACTGATAGAACTCCAATAACAATTCTAGAGGAGAAGATCTCGAGGCCATCTTCTTTTCAGACGCCTAGGAGGATTATTAGGTAATGAAGGAGAA
>NW_027111282.1:852474-858674 GCF_000696795.3 Halyomorpha halys | reverse complement strand
GGTATTATTAAAGGATATTGTAGGGGAAGAGGTCATGGGTTTACAACAAAAGATAACGAAGAGTAGATATGAATGCGATCGGAAGATATCGGGCCTCCAATTCGATGTCCTGTATCTATTTTTCCTATTTTCTTCTTTAATTATTTATCAAATTCCTTAATATTTTGTATTTACCCATTGCTTATCATCACTAGCAATGAGAACTGGTTATTTATTTCAAATAAGAAAAAAAAAATAAAGGTACTTTTAAAGAAGAATTTTCAAAAATTCGTCATTTAATCCCTGATAAACTATTTCATTGCGAACAAGACCTGGCTGGTATTAATTGTCGTTTAATTGTTCATTGATTAACCGATTTAAAACCGTTGTTTTCGTTTTTGAGAAAATCATAAAAAAGTGTAAAATCTATTCTCTAAAATGGAATTTTGGGTATTATAATTTTCATGAAAAAGTTTCTGCGACATCTTAGACCTAAACAAGCTTTAAATAGATAACTTCAGTTTCATGG
This sequence comes from Halyomorpha halys, assembly GCF_000696795.3. NCBI lineage: Eukaryota > Metazoa > Arthropoda > Insecta > Hemiptera > Pentatomidae > Halyomorpha > Halyomorpha halys. The sequence goes on along the minus strand of NW_027111282.1, from coordinate 858,166 downwards.
GACTTTTAGTTTTTGATCTAGGACGTCCATAATAACATTAATATTATTTTTTATTTATTATGGGATTGATCCTTTTAGAATAATATTACAGGTGTTAAAATTAGGCTTTAGAGCCAAAGAGTTTTTTTTTAAATATTTATTTATTGCTATTTACAACTGTACATTATAATACATTTAGTAAATCTGATCTAAGTTAAATTGGAGTGCTACAGGCGTGTAGAGAAACTACCCATTGGTAGCACTCTAATGACATTTTACATTAGCTGGTCTCGTGGCCATCTTCTTTTCAGGCGCCTCGGAGGATTGTCAGGAATGGAAGAGGAAACAAGATTAGAAACTAGGGGGTTTGAGTGGTTAGAGAATTTATAATGGAAGGAGTGCTATCTGGTTCGGGCTTGATCGGTTACATAGGGAACATAAAGGTCTTTATGCATGATTTTATTTGTGACAAAGTAAAGAGTATTGAGGATTTTGAGCCAAAGAGTAAAATAACAAAATAAAAATGAAACTATAAAACATCTTAAAATATAATACAATTAATAAGATGAAGATGAACGACAATAATATAAAATAAAATTAGAAAAAATAAAATGAAACCATATGTCATATCATAAAACATAAACTTCGGATACTAAATAAACAGAGATAAAATATGAAAAATCAAATACAATTAAACTAAAAATAATAAATGAAAAGGTTCAATTTCTGCTAATATACATATTTACAAGTATAAACGAAAATCTGTAACATCAAATACAATAAATAAATAAACCAACGGCATATTATTGTCAAAAAGGAAAAAAAAAAAATAAAATTAAAAAAAAATTCATACGCAGATCATTTTGCAGGACTTGGTAATTTGGACTTTATTACTAATAAAAATGTTAAATGGCTAATTATTTTAAAAGAACAAAATTAAAGGTACTTTAGACAAAGCCCTTTTGAAAATTCGCCGTTTAAATCCTGTTATACTGTTTCAATGAGGTAAGACCTAACTGATAGTAAAAAACATTTAATTGTACACTGATATATCTAGTTTAGTTAAAATCGTTTGAGTCGATTCAGTGGACTTCAAAAGGTGTATTTCCTTTGAAAAATTGAATTTATTTGTGATAAATATGAAAGTGTGAGTAAAAAAAAAATAGCAACAATATTTATATTAGATAAAGAAATATTGCTTCAGAGTAGTATTGCCGATATGAATTGTTCTCAGAGCTTTACGTTACAAGTATAATCTTGATTTTTTTAGCATTTTCCGCTCCCCTACTGTTGGATTTCGTAGGTCCAAAGAGTTTGAGGATAGCCTTAATATCAAAATTATATTATCAACAGAAAGATGTTGCCAGGAAGGTATCAGGATGGTAGAGATACCAGCAGTGAACAACATGTAAAGGATAAGATCCGGGCGCTGCTTTGTGAGACACCGGTGTTCACTAGATAGCAATATGCCTTTGAGACCCAGCGTATTCCGAAGGAACGAAGAACAGATATAATCGGATGACTACATAGTATAGTATACATATAAACGTGGAGAAAATGGGATTAAAACTGAAAAAATAAAGAAATATGCTACACTAATAAAAAATAGTTAAATATGCTGATATTTCATACACTAGGTAGTATAAATTATGCCTATTATTTTTAATTATTGATTAGATACTTAAAATAATAAAATTTAGCTTTATTTATGTATATACGACCCAACTAATGCATCTCAAACACTACAGGCACACATAAAATCTATTGAAGAATGGTGTAAAAACTGGAGAATCAAAATAAATCCTGACAAATCCCACCAGATCACCTTTACTCTCCGCCGTGAACCTCTGCCCTCCTGTCCTACAGTATCCTTTCTAGATACACCACTAACGCCTGTTGAACAGATTCGAGATACTTAGGACTCCATCTTGACAAGAGACTTACTTGGAATCCACACACAAGACTGAAACGACAAGAAACTGCTCGTAGATTCCGATTGCTACAACACTTACTTGACAAACGCTCTAAACTTCCCATCCACTACAAAAAATTAGTATACACTACAATAATCAGACCAATTCGGACATATGGAATTGAGCTCTGGGGCTCCATAAAACCATCAAATACTTCCCGCATCCAATCGTTACAATCCAAAATCGTATGTAAAATCCTTGATGCTCCTTATTACGTCACAAATAAACTCATTCACAAAGACCTTAACCTCCCATTCGTTACAGAATTGGCCCAAAACAGATATGCGTCTTTTCATTCCAAACTCCTTAACCATCCTAACCCATTAATTCTTAATCTTTCATCCTTAACAATCCCTGATAATCCTCCGAGGCGTCTGAAAAGAAGATGGCCACGAGACCTTCTAATTTAAATTAATGTTTGAAGTACCACCAATGGGTGGTTCCTTCCCAAGATTTTCAAGTGTATATGAAACATACTACATATTTACCTATTGTATTATTTTGTACAGTTGTGAATTACAATAAATAAACAATAAAATAAAAAATAAAATAATTTATGTATATACGTACATAATTAAATGTTATAAGCTAGAATCAGAAATATTGCCAAAGATTTGAGCGATTATAGTCAAATTATCAAAAATGTTAATTGGTGACAGATTTAGTGCTAATATATTCTCAATTATAAACACATAAGAAATCTTTATATTTATTTGAGCGTGTGTGTATAGCTGTCATTATCTATAACAGGAAAACTTGAGTTATCTATAATTATTATAGTTTATATTGTGGCTGACCGTGGAATTCCATTAAGGTGATGACGAAGGTCCTTAGCGGCCATAGTTAAACACCTCTAGCTCGCTATATATTCTGGCATAGCTCCAGAAATCTTATCTGTCTTTAGCTTGTATGTTCGTCTCTTGATCTTCGATGGATGCAAAAAACTTGACACGTTAACTACCCACCGAGATAACTCGTAGTTTTTTTTTTTTTTTTTTTTTTTACTTCCACAAGTTACATATCATAAAAAATCAGTGAAGACTAAAATGACTTTATTCTAACATATTTACAAGAACTACATGTTACTGTTACAGAGTGTCTCTCTACTTCTAACTTCTAACTTAGCTATCTAGTCTAGGAAATATATATGAACACTTGAGAAGAGGGGGTAGGAGAAATAATGAAATAGGAGAAGGGGTTTGGACCAATCAGATAATTTAGGAAATATCTGGAAGGGGAAAAAAGGCGTGGTGAGAGTGGGTGGCCGGAGTTCTAAGAAAGACACCATGACCTAAGACTTGTGTGTACTGACTTACATATGTTAACCATAAAATAGTTTGACTGATGCAAGTCCATTGTGAGATGACAGCATGTACCTGCCTAAGTGTCAGCCCTTGCTATTGATATAGGATACTAAGGGCTTGAAAGGGCTGTTAGAATCAAGGGCCTTATGGGAAGGTAGTTGTTTTTATTGAGTTTCTTTTGTAAGGAAATGTGAACACATGGAACCATATGTCTAAAGTGACTGAACCTACAGTTGGGCAAGGGGCGATTGTTTAAATTTATAATACCGGTTCCTTAACTCACATTTATGCACCTACGATAAAATTCGTACGTGTTTTTACGTATGGAAAGTTAACAGCGAACCTCTATGTACCTCGCAGTGTCCGTCCTAGATAAAAACGCAAACGAGTTAACTCATTCAACTGTTGTTCACTTACTTTTATTGAACCTGATGTTAATGAGAAACACCAATGGTTTGGTACACATTAATTTGCGCCTAACCCATAATCCATCATTGCCTAAAGTTATCGAATTCCTGTTCCTATAAATCTTGAATTAGCTAAATAACACTTCATGGGTTTTATTTAATGTCATAATTTACCTGATGGCCGACTATATAAACAATTTAAAACTCGCCCTTCGTTCTAAAAAAAAAATGATTTTTTTTCATATCCCTTTCCTTCCTTACAGTTTTAATTCATCCTATATCTCTCTCTCAATTCTGACAATAGTTACCAATGACGAGGAAAGACTTTTTTTCAAATATATTAACATCAAGAACTAAAATATATTGATTATAGAAATGTCTTCCTCCTGCTTAGATATAGTTTTTTCCTAAAGATGAATATTTTTTTTTTCTTCTTAGCCTTACCAAATCTTCTTACAACTTTTTAATAATTCTGTTCATTGGAATATGCCACATCTCGCCACGCAAAAATGAATTTGGATTACGTTTACTTTAGTTTAGAGATAAACAACTATCGGTAATTATTGAGAGTATTGGACAGTTCTATATTTAAAAAAAAATTTTTTTTAGTATTATTTGCAGTGATTTAAATACTAAAATATAACTGGCCCATTGGCACACCAAGACTATTTGGTGTCCGAGGCGAATTCATTTTGGGGTTCCAGGGTGAAATTATTTTCGAGTTCCCTAGCCCAAAAAAATAATAACTAATAAAAGCCCAGTTTTCAACTTAAAAACATGACAAACGTAATTTAAGCCATATAAATAAATTAAAAAAAAAGTCTTTCCCCTTGTCATTGGTGTACAGGGGCATTAGTATTTTCAAAGAAATTAATAAATTGTTAACGCCATATATATTAATTAAAATGTAAATGTTTTGATGAGTAGTAAATAGATTTAATTACTTTATTTATTTTGTATTTTGGTTAGAGGTATGATTTTGTTTAAGAAAGGGAATTGTACTTTTGGTAATGTTTATTTGTTGAAATACGGGCCATTGGGATCATTTGCCACAATAATAAAATAAGTTCAGTAGCCTACGTACAGTCGCCCCGTCGACTTGGTGTAGGACAGTCACCCAGTGGCTTTATTCCAGTCACCAGACCTTGCTGCGTGATTTATATCGCTGCTTCGATTTGTGGGCCCTCTAACGTGAGTGAGAACATCGTCTCTGGCCTTTCGGAACGGACTTCAGGATCCTATCCCATCGGAGTTCATCAATGCATAAAAAAAGAAAAATTATGATCAGAAATTTGTAAATTTTGCTTATTTTTTATTTTTTTTTATTTTAATTTTGATTAAATCGAGGAACGTTTTTTTTAAATTTTAATTGTTGTTCTATATTTTAATTTCTGAAGGTTTCTTTTTTTTTTTTTTTAATTTAGTTTATGTACTTTTTTTTTAATTTACTTAACAAATAAATGTTTCGATCCGAGCCAGCGTTACTTTTTGTTTTATTTTTTTTAGTTAAGCTATCCTACAAAGAAACAGAATCGATTTGAGGTGGCTTAGCACTGTTAGATAAAAATGAAAAACCCTCACAATTCAGATGGATCCGTCCAAATTTTTTAAATGTTTTACATTACCAATTTTCCTTCCTAAATTCAACGCGTCAACAATAATTATAATAAATTAGAATATTGAAGATATAAAAATGCTCTAAAAATATATTTTTTTTATGACATGAAAACCATACAAAAAAAAAAAAATCAAAAAACATAAACCTCAATATAAAAGAATAAATTTCCAACATTTTGGTACTCTGATGTCGGTGGAATATTTTGAAAAAGACCTTCAATTTCAACCTTAACAAATTTCAACTTCATCAATTCGATTTTTTTGGTAAGGACAAACAATCCAGTCAAACCCAAAAAAATGATATTTTGGTTGAATGTTCAATTTTTGTAGTGAGCAAACAGAAATGATAAGACGGAATATGGTTTAAAAGACATGAGAAAAGTATCTTAACAGTCTTAGAGGTGTCGAACTT
>NW_027111282.1:850686-852239 GCF_000696795.3 Halyomorpha halys | reverse complement strand
AATAAAAAAGTAATTAATATAAGTACACTTGAGAAGGTAACACATGAATATAAATTAAAAGATAAGATACATGAATATAAATGAAACAGGAAGGATAGTAAATATAAAAATAATTAAATACTAGGTGAAAATTTAGAGAAACAAGAATAAAAGATATGACAAGAAAGTGGGATTCTGAAATGCAGAAAAAACTGAAAAGAAGTATTATGAGGGTTTTATTATGTTCAAAATGTGTCGTATGTAAGGGAGATGCAGTCTTTATCAACTTTATGATTGACGGAATAATATATTTTACTTTAAAATTTATAATTATTACGTTTTTTATACGAATTAATAATTGGTGTTTTTTCACGAGGGAAATTGTAAAATTAAACTAAAAAATATTATTATATTTATATTGTCCTAAAAAAGATGGAGTTATGAAGTTAAATATTGTATCAATCGGGCATCATTAGCCTTGTTGACATATTCTTGTATCATATCATTATTTCATTATGATCAAATTTACTGGTTGTATTTTTTTATACAGTAAATATCAATAAATAAATATAATAAAAAAAAATATTATTATATTTAGTTTGTCCTAAAAAAGATGGAGTTATGAAGTTAAATATTGTATCAATCGGGCATCATTAGCCTTGTTGACATATTCTTGTCAGTTTAAAGGAGATATGCTGGAGTTTACAGAAGACACAACACAAAGCTATAGGTTAAATTTTTTTAATTCTTTTAATTTCTACCTGAAATTTATGTATTGCTACAAAATTATAATTTATACTCATTCATTGATTTAAGACATGTTAAGCGCCTACTGATAAATAGATAGATATCTGTATAAGGCATACGATTTAATTTGTCTAGAAAAAATATTTTAATAAAAGAGGTTTTTACATTGAATTTTATGTTTAATTTAAGTTTCATCCCTGTACCACGGTCGCTAAAACTGTTACCGCTTTTGACATAGATGATGTCAGGCGGACACAATTGTGACCGCAAGCTCATATGAAGTCTCACGGGCATAGGGGTTCGAGATTTCTGCACATCACGCTGACCTTGAGAATCAGATCCATTCGTTTTTACATTGCACATACGCTGTGACGAAAATAGTACTTGAGTCCTGAGTTAAGTAAAAAAAAAAACTATCTGATAATCGAGAACTGCAATGTAATCATGGCTTTCATCATCACCGATTCTAAGTACTTTCCTTGTTCCCAGAAGCATTTAACTTTGAATGATCACTTAATTCAAGCATATCGTAAACAAGTACGAGTAAATTTGATGAAATGTTCGGTTCCAGGAATGGAAAGTTATTAGACCCATGTAGGTGAGTATCGTACCAATTCGTAATTTTGTGTTCCATAGGCACCCATAAAAAAAAAAAAAAATAATAAAAAACAAGTCCACAATCCTCGATTATCTGTAATTATTTTCTTCTGACCAAGCTTTTTCATTTATACGTGTGTTAAATTGTTAATTTTTTGCTACAAATCTCACTGTTCGGCTTTCTTTTTACTTTGTGTTCAGAGTGCGACCTATAGATACTTTTTTTTTTT
>NW_027111282.1:838706-850464 GCF_000696795.3 Halyomorpha halys | reverse complement strand
TATGAAAAATAAATAAATAAAATAATATATACAATATTTACAGAATCGAGCTGAGGATCCCTGAGCCCACTCTATCCCCCACGTGTGAGGGGTAGAGCAGAGCTCAAGAGATCCCAGCGCATCCCTCTCGCCGCATCATAGATACTCTAGCAATAAATCTATAGATAATCAAAGATTAATTAAATAAATCTACTGAGTTCATGAAAAATGGTTAGGTTATATTATTTAATAATTGAACTTTACTTAACTAAGTTATAAGAAATACTAAACGTTTTACATTCGTATAAAAAGAGATATTTATTAACAATAGGAAACTATGCACGTGAAGTGACTGATTTCAATATATATCGAATTCAATCACGGTAGTTGAAATTATACTTTTATTTATTTAATATGAGAAGATATAGAGACTAAGACATAATATGTACAATTTCTATTTACTAACTGATATGTACAACTTGCCTCATAGAGTATCTTCCGACAATTGATTTCAACTTTTATTATAATCTCAGAATAAGAATGTGATCTTATTTCCAACTAAAGGAGTATCTGAAATTTCAGGTGGTGGGGGAATATATTAAAGATAGAAACTCGCATGATGAGATTTTCAGAGAGGTGTGGTCCTACACTATTACGTGCGAGGTCTCCAAGTATTTGGAATAAATAGAGCCAAGATTTTTCAATAGTTTTCAAACTGTATAATATAGGTTGTGTGACACGACAATACTTAAATGATTTTAAACCAGAGTAATAGAACTAATGCAGTTCTGGAAGGTTTTTATAAACAAACGAACGATTACCTTCAAGTACGATGTGCTGTCTTGAGTGTTGGTACAACGATGAGATAGCACCAATCTTTTAAGTTTCCTCCGACACTGAAAAAGGCAAGCAGTTTCCAGAAGACCCACTGTGATTTCTTAATCCTAACATGGGACGTTCAGTCACAAAACATGGTAGCTGAAAGTTTTCATCAATCGAAGTTTTTGGCATCATCAATTTATTAATGGTTCCATGGCAATGTGATCCAATGTATCCTTTCAGCCTTGAGGAAAATTTTTTAAATACATTTTTTAGGAATAAATTATAAAACATTCGTTTTTCTCAAAATAGTACATCTATGAACAATATTTCTTTTTATATAAACTGCTCTCAACTCAAAACCGGTAAAAATTATGTCGTTTTTTAAAAATTGACTTGTTTAATTATTCTACCTAACTATGAAAATAAGACCAATTTGGTCATACAGAATTGAGCTCTGGGGCTCTACCAAACCATAAAATTCCTCCCGCATCCAATCCTTACAATCCAAAATCCTCCGTAAAATTCTTGATGCTCCTTATTACGTCACAAATAAGCTCATACACAAAGACCTTAACATCCCTTTCGTTGCAGATCTGGCCCGAAATAGAAATATGTCTTTTCATTCCAAACTCCTTATCCATCCTAACCCTTTATCTCTCATCCTTAATAATCCCTGTTAATCCTCCGAAGCGTTTGAAAAGAAGATATCCACGGGACCTTTTAATTAATGTTTAAAATTCCTTCCCAAGATTTTCAAGTGTTTGAAAAATACCACATATTTACTTATTGAATTTTTTTGAACAGTTGTAAATTACAAAAAAAAATGAATAAATAAAAAATTATTCTAGCCATAAAATCGATACAAAAGAAAAAAAAAACTTTCGTGATTTTAATGTCGTGTTGTATTACATCGAAATTAATATTTTATATCGTGATGAATATTAGAGGAAGGCCATTTCTGTCAGAAAAACTTATAGCCTATCATAAATGTTAGAATCTTCTGCGAATGATTGAAAATGGTTCTAATATTAATAGTGTATCGAACTGTTTTATACGATCTCCTAAGTGGCATCAATCAGTATGTATACATATAAACGCATACACTTTGTACTTTGTTTTATGAATAAACAATCTATGTTTAAAAATAACATTTATACTACAAATTACTCGTATACAATTTGATACTTTTAGTAGTTGGATCTCAAATTTTTATGTTTACTTCGGACAGTTGAGGAGCTGACATGGAAACGACAGTATGTCGAAAGATATCAAATTTTCGTATATTGTATGATATATTATATTTTCTTTTATTCATGAAAATTATAGTAATGAGGCCAATAGTGTAGTTAAGAAAATCGGTAGAATATTAGTTTCACTAGCCACGATTATTTAGTTTCTTTTTAAAAAATAATTTCACCTCAACTATTGACAGCAATACTCTTTTTTTTTTTAAATTTCTTTCATTGATTTCTTATTAATCGATCTCTACTGTTGGATATATTTATTTATTTGTGAAAAAAACTTGATTACTGAATAATAATTGGAAGGAAAAAAAAGTAACACAACTATTTTTTTTTATAATTTATTTATTGTTATATAGAACTCTATAAAAATATATACAACAAGTAAATTTGCTGTAGGTGGCATAGTGACATGATACAAACACGTGGAGAATCTATCCATTGATAGAACTGCAATAACATTTATAGAGGCCATCTTCTTTTCAGATCCCTAAGTGTTGTCCAATGAAAAATATAGAACAGATTATATTCATCTTGGATGTTTTTCACCTCAACAATTTAAAAATAGTCAACATTTGTTTTTTTTTTTAATTTTCAAAATGTTTACCAGCAATTGCCTAAGATATAATATCATTTCTAATTAGTATTAATTTATAACGTAGCTTACCAAATTGATAATGATTTTTTTTTAATTTAAATTTATAAGTGCTGACATAGTACTCAGTTAATGGCAGTGTGTTTTTTTCTTTATTTGCATATAACATTAAGTAGGAATACATTCTAATCCTACGTTGGACGAATTTGGTCGGCAACGGATGCCTTACCCAAGATGCTGGACAGGAATGAGGTCAGGGTTGGAGGTTGGACACTCAAGGGTGTGAATACTGGCCTCGTTAAGGTACTCGGCGGCCACACATAGTGTGGCCGCGCATTGTCGTACATTAAAGGAAATTACAGCTGGCAAAAGGGGGCAGATAGCATGACATAACATCCAAGGATGAGTGATGTACTGCCTATGAATCCAATCTCCTAGAAAACATGCCAAGGAGATTGTAAGTGGCGGTGTGACAGAGGCGAAAGGAGCTGAGATCATGTATCTAATAAAAAATAATTCACTGTTAATTGTAAGATATGTTTGTTATTAAGTGTTTTTTTTTAATCGTTTAGTTCTTCTCGATCACTTAATATTGATTTTAATTTGTAAGTAATTCGAAATGGTTCATTTCTTGAAGACAAGAATAATACTGGCATATTACGGTTTGAAAATTGAATAGTTAAAGAAATGCAAGAAGAAATTTTATCTTTTTAAACAGATATACATATATATATTGGACAATGGAAAAACTCGTGTATGATACTGGCACCAAAATATTAGTAAATTTTCAGCAATTTCATGACTAAGTAAAAAATAAATGTATCAAAAACATACAAGTCGATTGAAGAAGGTAATTAAGACTCAAATTGTGTATTAAAAAAGTGAAAAAAATTTAAACGTATGTCTCATGAATCACCCGTTTAAGCAAACGTTAAAAGTGACAGAGTGGGAGGACTGACAAAAAACAAGTTCCGACTGTTCAGTTTTAACTCACCCCCTTTTTTTGTTTTTTTTTTGTGTGTTATACAGCGAAAAACTTCATGCAGTCCTCATCTCCTTGTTTAGTGCTGTTCTTTCTTTTTTTTTTTAAAAAACATGGAGTGAAGTTTGATTAAGTTATAAATTAACTGTAAGCCTATTCCGAATACTGTACAAACTTCCAATACATTACAAAAGACTGATCTGCATGACTGTAGTAAGGCCAATGGGGTTCCACTAAACCTTCAGATTCCTCTAGTATCCAATCCTTATAATCCAAAATCCTTAATGCTCCTTACTTTGTCACAAATAAAATCATACATAAAGACCTTAAAGTTCCACATGTAACCGATCTAGCCCGAACCAGATACCATTCCTTCCATTATAGACTTTATATCCATCCAAACTCACTATTTCCTAACCTTGCTTCCTCTTCCATTGCTGACAATCCTCCGAGGCACCTGAAAAACATCATTAGAGTGCTACCAATGGGTAGTTTCTCTACACGCCTGTTTCACTCCATTATAAACTAAAATCGAATTTACTAAATGTATGTATATAAATGTACTGTTGTAAATTTCAATAAAGACATTGAAAAAAAAGTTTCTAAATTCCTATCATTGGGAATACTTTTATAATTTTGGATAGGTTGTTAAGACTGCTACTTAGCATCTGTGCTAGTGATATTAGAACCTCGAAACGTGGCCATTACTCACGTGCAATCAAATGATTTACAGTCAAAACTGTTGGTTAATGGTTGGACTTTGACTTCATTTAAACACCAACTATATGCCCATCTCCTTGACTATCAAACTGCCGTGAACTTGTTAATAATAGAAAACAATATAAGCATGGATAAATATGTATTTTTGTTCATATTTTATTTTATTTAAATATTGTAATAAATTCATTTAATCATATTCAAAAGTTTTTGTAGCTAGAAAAAAGCTGCTCCAAATTGTTATTCATAGAGGACTAAGTGTCTCAGAATAAAGATTGATTTTCATTTCATTTTATTTCAAAGACAAATTAGAGCTAAAGTCCAATATAGTGTATTAAATTTCCTCTCAATAGCGGGAAATCCTATTTAGAAACCTCGGAAAAGTGTCTAAAACGAAGAATATATCATCACAAATACAGTTGTACCTCTATAAGAAAAAACCCTAACAAACAAGACCAAACTGCTCTCATCACACATTTCATTCAAATTTAATAAATTTAAAATCATCAGGAAAAAAAAAATTAAAGCGAAATCTGAAAGAAATAACCATTTTAGAAAAATACAATACTTGGTCTATTTACAAAAAATTAGATGTACAAAATTTAGATTCATAAAAATTTTTTTGAGGTGAATAACTTCCAGTTGAATGAAATTTATATTAAATTATCATAATATGGTACAACGTTTCGGGACCACTGTCCCATATTCATGTACTTTAAACCTACAACAATAATAAAACTATCATAACAACAATCTTCATCCTTATTTATTTTATGATTGGAGAAGTTTGTCGGCGGGTGCGGTCAGCAAAGAACAACATAAATAAACAAAGCCATATTTATTTTATCCCGACGTTTCGACCTGAGTTTCAGGTCATCATGAGGGCTATTGAACAAAAGAGATAACAACAACATTTAGAGAAACATACAATTGAAAAGGAATAGTATACAAACAAATTTAGAATTATACAAAATATAGAATTAAATCATAAATGATAAAAAATTGATAACTGATAATTGAATAGTACAAAATTTTAATTGATTGATAATCTTGGAATGGTATGGTAGTAGATTGAAAACAGTGACAGATGAAATATAATTTATGTTGTTAATATTTATTTATGTTGTTCTTTGCTGACCGCACCCCCCGACAAACTTTTCCAATCATTAATCTACGGTCAACTATCTACACCTCATTATTTATTTTAAATCACACAATTATATTCACCTCATAATTTCATAGCATCATTTACACTTTACACTGTTCTCTCTTTTCTACCATAACTTATTTTTGCATCTTCACAGCTCCTGGAAGTTATTAACCTCAAAAACTTTTTTATGAATTGACTCACCAGACTTCCTAAAGAGAAAATCCAAAATTTAAATTCATGTTTTCCCAACCTCAAAAACAGATAAAACATAATTAGCAACAACAAATAGACAGAATACAAAACAAAAATAACAGACTATCTACTAGAAAGAACAGTTATTTTGTGGAAAAACAAAAAAAAAAACTCATTTTTTACCTTTCTCTATTTCACCCCTATTGAGTTCTGGAAGAAACCTTAGAGTTATCATAGCGATGTAGAACACACTGTATTTAGACAGCTTTAAGTAATGTTTCTAGTTATTCACCTTAATTATTTTGTACTTTTGAGTTTTTAATAATTAGTTAAATAGATTCTTTTCTTTAAAAAACTGTTGTTTTTGTTCACTATATTTCATAACAATGCGAATAATAAAGTCGCGAAATCGCATCCAATATTATTGTTGTATTGACTGATCCCCAAGACCCATAAAACAAGTATATATACACGGTAAATAGTAATCTTTTATTAGATAATCTTATTTGTAGAGAAGAAACAATAATGGAGTCCATAAGCAGACAATGTGAAGTTGCCTGACTGACGTACTCCTGACTGAGGTGGAAGCTTAAGACAGAACTGGTTCTCTTGAATGTCAGGGACAAGGCTTACCCTCCACACAGCAACTCCCTCCTTCAATTAATTATTACAAAGTCCAGTGATTGATTGCCAAGGTCTTTTTCGGATAGTTAGATACTCCGCCTCGTCAAACCTAATATTTGAATGTTCGATTATATGTAGGCAGATTTAGGTACCAAAAAATGTTCTAAATAGGTCCAAAAAAACTCCAAGCTTTATTTATAGGTTGATCATATAAATATCTATTATTGATGATAGTTTCTGGTTTCTGAGAGACAAATTTGAAACATATAAAATTAGCAATGCAAGTTATCCTAAGAAAACGCTTAAGGAATCCTTGAGTGTACATTTACCTTCCTCTTGCATAAGGTAACTGCCTAAATATTTCATTTATACGGTTGTGAAAGAAATTTTGATTCTAAATACATTAAAACATCGATTCGCTAGAGTGGCACTCGATTTTAACGAAAGATTTTCTATATCGTCCTTGATGTAAACAAATCTTTTTTTTTTTTTTTAATAATTTATTTAATGTTATTTACAACAAGTAAATTTGCTGTAGGTGACATAGTGACATGATACAAACATATGGAGAATCTACCCACTGATAAAACTCCAATAACATTTCTAGAGGAGAAGATCTCGAGGCCATCTTCTTTTCAGACGCCTAGGAGGATTATTAGGTAATGAAGGAGAAGCCAGGTTAGAAAAAAGTGGATTTGGATGGTTGAGAAGTTTATCATGGAAGGAATGGTATCTGGTTCTGGCCAAATCGGCAACATATGGAACATTGAAGTCCTGATGGATGACTTGATTTGTGACAAAGTAAGGAGCATTAAGGATTTTGGACTGTAAGGATTGGATTCGGGAGGAATTTGATGGTTTAGTGGAGCCCCAAAGTTCAACTCCATATATCCAGATAGGCCTTATAAAAGTCATGTAAATCAGTCTTTTGTAATGGATTGGGAATTTAGACCGTTTGTCAAGTAAATGTTGTAATAGTCGAAATCGACGAGCAGTTTCTTGTCTTTTTAGTCTTGTATGAGGATTCCATGTCAGTCGTTTGTCCAGATGTAGTCCTATGTAACAGATCTGTTCGACAGGAATAAGAGGGCATACTGTAGGGCAAGAAGTCATGGGTTTACGACGAAGGGTAAATGTGATTTGGTGGGATTTATTGGAATTAATTTTAATCCTCCAATTTTGGCACCATTCTTCAAGGGTGGTGATGTGGGATTGAAGGGTTTGGGATACAATGTAAGGATCATTGTCCACTGACAATAGACATGTGTCATCGGCATACCTGGTGAGGATAGTGTTAGGATGGGTTGGGATGTCAGCTGTGAAAACTGTATAAAGGAAAGGACCAAGGATACTACCCTGAGGTAACACAAATCTTAAATTTATACTTTCAGTTTCGTACGACTCCTCGTTTTTTTATTGCTAGGCTGTTCACACACACACACTATGATCTGAATATTTTCCCTTTCTATATATCCTATATATCAGTAAGTGAAAGTAAAATAAAATATTTATTTATCACATTAGAGCTAGGCTCAATCAGAAGAAATTTTCAGACTCTCAATAAAAGAGGTTTTTTAATTTTAATTTTTTTTTTTTATTGTTTCTAACTTAATAACTTGGATGGAATTTTCCCCACACCTTTTGAAGGAAATAGTCTAGTTCTTAACAGCTCAGTTATTGAGATTTAATTTTTCTGAGCTGCAGAAAACCGTGGTTTTTCACAAATAAACCATTTATACCAACGTGGAATGTATTTGAACTCTTGGGCGTATAATTCAAATGGAAAAAGATTAAATGAATGCAGTTATCACGGACTTATAGCTTCGATTCTTATCACACACTGTATACCTCTCTCTACTCACGCAACCTCCAAACCCAATTCAACAAGATCTAATAATACAACCCTTCGACTAGGGTTTCGCTTTACCCCTAGGACGTCTATCCTTTGGTTCAACGTTGTTAAATATCTTTGTGCTTTGCTTGTTAATAATTCCCTACATTTAACATTCGCATTGCTACCGTCGAGATGCTTTCATATAACGGCATTGAATAACTTCGGGCTTACTTCGGCATTGAATAACCGTCTAAATTCCTCGGTTAAGGCTAAATGTAGCTCTTGATGGGACGCAACAAAATTAGTATATTTTTATTTATTTATTTTATTTTTATATTGATATAACTTATATGACATATTTTTTAACAGTTGATTATGAGGGAGCATATTCATACAAAAGGACACTCTTAGCTATATAAAATGTTCTTATTAAAAGAAAAAAAACAATAATAAAATAAATAGATAAGAATAATGCTTCTTAATAAAAGAGGAAAGTAAAAATAATAACAAAAAATAATGATATTGGTACACTTAAATAAAACAAACAATTGTATTCTAATAGTAAAAAGAAACAAGTTAATTTGAAAAAGGGAAGAGAGAAGAACAGAGAGAAACTACAAAAAATAATAAAAAAAAATAAATAAATAAAAATAACAATAATAATGAATAATAATAACAAGTAAATAGAGGTAGTGTGACTATGAATTAATTTTATATTTATTAAAAATTTATAAAAGAATGTCCTTCCGCAGCCTGGGCTTCAATCTTCGGGTTGAGGTTGGGTTTCCTAGGTTGTAGGTCACTGCTCCTTTAACTGTCGGCAACTGGGAGTGGAACTTCATGAACCGTTTTTGATATAATCCTCTAAAAATTAGTTTACTTGCCTTTTCTATTTCCTCCTGAATTAATTGTCCCATTTTAGTATAAAACATTTTTTTTTTAAATATAGAATTTACGCTAAATACGTTTTAAATCTACCAATTGAATAATATATATATACAGCGATCGTAATAAAAATACGTTTTTATTTACAAGCGGGAGGTGAATGGGATTAGGTAGTTACAGGCTGTAACGACTGGCAACTCAAGGCTGCAAAAACTAATTTTCTGATAGCATTACCTAAATTTTTCAAAGTAGATTTATATTGCTATTTTGTTATTATTTATTTTTCTCTAATTTTAAAACCAATTTTTATTCATGTTTTTTTTCTTAGGTACTAATTAGTATTTTTATTTCCTGAATCGTAATATTTTGGAATATTGTTTGATTTTATTATTTTTAAATAATTTTTATTGGATATTTTGACATCATCCACAGCTATTGGCTGTTCCGTACTTTCATGAAATCAGTCATAGAGGAGTAATAAAATAATTCTTTAAATTTATTATAAATAGAAACGTCATAGAATTAAATGTAGAAGTAGAAATATTTTCCTGAGTTACTTCTCTGTTTGTAACCAATTCTGTGAAATAATAGAAAAAACAGGAGGCAACAATGTAACCCTTATTTCGTAGAAGTATTCCACAATAAATTATAGTAGTAAATTAAATCATTAGTATTTGATTCAAATTAATTATCATGTAAAAATTTCTTGACGAAACTTTATTTTCAAACATTTTATGTTCTTCCCTTATTACTCAAATAACTAAAATCAGGTAACTTATTTAAATTAAATTATGATTTGAATGACTTATTTAAATTTATTTTTAATAATTTAAATCACTTGTTTAAATTTACTTTAATGATTAAAACCACTTATTTAAATTCATCTTTAATGATTTAAATCACTTGTTTAAATTTATCTAATAATTTAAATCACTTACTTAAATTTATCTTTAATGGTTTAAATCACTTATTTAAATTCATCTTTAATAATTTAAATCACTTGTTTAAATTTATCTTTAATAATTTAAATAATTTATTTAAAATGATCTTTAATGGTTTTTATCATTTATTTAAATTTATATTTAATGGTTTAAATCACTTATTTAAATTCATCTTTAATAATTTAAATCATTTATTTAAAATTATTTAAATCACTTATTTAGATGCATCTTTAATGGTTTTTATCATTTATTTAAATTTATCTTAAATGATTTAAATCACTTATTTAAATTGATCTTTAATGGTTTTTATCATTTATTTAAAATTATTTAAATCACTTATTTAGATGCATCTTTAATGATTTAAATCACTTATTTAAATTTATCTTAAATGATTTAAATCACTTATTTAAATTGATCTTTAATGGTTTTAATCATTTATTTAAATTTATCTTTATAAAAATAAAGGAACAGTACTAAAATTAATAAATGTCAGTATTTCACTTATTATTTTTATTAGTGAATATATATTAACATATTCTTATAATCACATATTTTTAATAATTTAAATTACTTATTTAAATTTATTTGTAATAATTTAAATTACAATCATATCTATTTTTACATTTTCTTTAAAGAATGAAGATAATTGATAACTACGAAATGCAGTAACCCTGATAATACCATTCATCAATAAATTGAACTTCATTGGGTGGAATAAGTTGATAACCAGCTGCTGTGAGCATAATGTGGGATCTAACAGCTGCTTTCATTCAATTAAAATAACAAATTTTTTAAAAACATCATAATTGGTTATGAATCTACATTAATTTATACCAACTCAAATCTAATTTCGATATAAGGAACAGCACTACAATTATTAAGCGTTAGTATCTCACTTATTATTTTTATTAGTGAATGTTTATCAAGCGATAAACGATCTTAATCGTGTGCTGTTTTATATGAGGAGGCTTCATACCATCAGATCTCCTTTACGCTTCGTAGTGAACCTATGATTTCCTGATCTACAGTAACCTTTATCAATACTTCACTTATCCTCTTTAATTATTCTACTGCCTAGGACTGCTTATGGAAAATCGACTAACTTAGAAATCCTCACACAAGACTGAATAGACCGAAAAGTGCTCGCCGATTCAAACACCAGACAATCGGTCCAATTCTCCATATAATTATAAAAGACAAGAGTATAATGAGGCCTCTTTGGACTTATAGAGTCCCTCTGGTGCTCCACTAAATCATCGAATTCTTCTCGCATCGCAAAATCTTTAATCCTCCTTTGTTACAATTAATATCATCTATAAGGGCCTCAATGTTCCCTTCGTTGCCCACTAGGTAAGAATTATATATCAATTACTCCTTGATAAACTCACTAAACACTCAAACCAACTTTTTTCTAGCCTTGCTTCTTCTTCAATCCTCCTAGGCATCTGAAAATAAAATAGTCTCGAGACCTTCTACTCTGGAAATCCTGTCAATATGTGTATAATCCACAAGTCTGTATCATGCCATTGTAATGTAACTACCATAACATTCATTAGTACCATATTCATTTAGGCCAATTGTAAATAAAGTAAAATTAATCAATGGTCTTTCATGCTGGAATAGAATAAAATATATTTGTTTTGTGAAAGACAAAGTCTTGTACAAAATCATTGCACAATATACAATAATAAAACAAAACCTGGAGTCTAGTATTCCATCACAAAACAATAAACAAAAGATAAAACAAGTGCTCCATAACAAAATAATAAACAAACTGGATAATACAAAACTATTAA
>NW_027111282.1:827362-832406 GCF_000696795.3 Halyomorpha halys | reverse complement strand
TATATAAAGATGTGCGGAACCCAATAAAGGATAGTATGTTACAGCAGTTCAGGCGTGTTGCATCTTATTCCTTCTTCTCTTTTTTGACATTTGGCTTTCGCCGATACTTAACTATATATATGTTAATTGGATTCGAAAACTAATTACATACTACTATTTATATGCCACTTACAAAATCAAACTTATTACACACTGTTACAATTTAAATATAGAGTCTGTTCAATTTAGCTTCACTATAAATGTTCAATATATTTTCGATTTTTTGTATTTTTATATTTTTATTTATGATTGTATTTTATATATGATTTATGTTTGAATATTCTGTTTTCGTATGAAGTATTGGACTCATTTCTACATCCATATTGGTGGGCTACCATATTAACTTGTGAGACCCAGTTGTATTCTACATCTGTTGAAACATAGTTTTCGGAGTCTCTTTTCTGACATCAATGACAGCTTAGACCAGTAGTTGATTACCTCTGAACAGGCTTCTACCTGTCTCGAGTCGAACTAAATAGTTCGGGGTATTCTTGGGCCACCTATATACGTATTTAATAAATTTCATTTGAGTAATTTCGATAGCATCTTTCATACCATATTCAATGTATAATCCTATCTTCACTACCTATTTGCTTTAAGAAATCCCTAAAAATGTAATTCATGCACTCTGCACTGCACTAGGATAACTTTATAATTAGTTTAGATTAACTTATTAATATAGTCCCTTCATAAGAAATATGTATGCACTTAATTAATTTATTATTTATTGTATTATGATCGATTTTTAAATATAATAAACTATCCTTTAAATGTGACAAGCTTAAATTCACAATTGAAAATATCATGAGCATTACTCAAAAGCGATGTGGGTTAGTAAACAAGCCCTATATGTGGTCTACTAACCAATTGCCTTCCGGCATTATTAATGACGTCATTAGATTGGACCTCATTGGACTGAGTGTGTGCTCCAGCTGCGGGTGCAACAATGATCCATCTCCAGATGTTTGCTTTAATCAAAATAATTCAATTGATCATAATTACAAAATGATGATCTGTTGTGTCATAATCATAATTGATTTCAGTAATACTCTATTGATTCGAAGGCTACTTCTTTTTAGTTCTCCGCCGCTGACGAGAATGGAACACGCGATGCCAATAACGCAAAACTCTTATTTATGAACATTTTCCTATACATGACAGAAATACTAAATGTATTCTTAATGATACCTTCTTCACAGAAATTATCTTTAACTCGCAAAAAAAAAAATTAATTTGAGATGAAATCTAAAAGAAATGGGAACTAACAGTGCAAAGAGATAGTATAAAATTGACAAGGAAAGGAAAACTTAATAAAATGTCAGATGCGTTTGAAAAATGTATGGATAATAAATAATTATTTATATCACATGTAGTTATAGATAAGCCGCTTCATCTTGGCGTAGTTTTTCGTACATGATTGCAAAAATAATTCTTAGAACAGTTTATTAATATTTACAACTTATCTTGTTAACTTGAGATCCCAGAAAAATAATCAGTTGGTTTGGCTTTGTCGAAGATAGATAAATTTTTTTTTTTTATTGCTGATTGAAAGATGAAAACGGAAGGGGGGGGGGAGTAACACATTGTAGATCATAGCACATAAATTAAAACTCCAGCTAAATGGTTGTAATCAAAATCCGTTCGATTAAAAGTTGTTTTATTACAAAGAAGGAACAACGTTTTTGTCATATTCCAGACGTGTACCCAAATTTGCATACGTAATTTTAATTTTTTACAATTTTTGTTTTTGAGCCAAGCTGTTCAAACCATAAACACTCAGACCATTTTGAAATATTTGGTTATTTGGACTTAGGGGGTCGTCTATTTCCGTTGAAAAACTGGGATTCGAAATGTTTTGCGATCGTAATTCTTTCCCTTACTGTATACATAATGTAAAGGTAAGTGAAAATATGGAATGTTTACCTTACTTGACTATATACTGAATATATAGTATGAGAAAGTATTATTATTGTTAAAAAGTTCGAATTCTAGTTTACAATGGAAATAGAAGGTTATCAGGCCCCCTCAATCCAAATAACCAAGATTCGTAAAATATTCTGTGTCTTTTATTTTGTAGGTATGTAGAAACAGCCCAGCTCAACAATAAAAACCGAAGTTCACAATTAATTAAAAAATGTAGTCATAATAAAATCAGATGTTTTTACTTTCACTGAACTATATTTGGAATACATAATTTTTCTTAAAGTATAATGAAATTTCGAATGCGACAGAAAAACTCGTCTGTGGTCTCTTAAGTCCAAATAACCAGCTTGTGCCAAATGTTCTGTCTGTATGTGAACAGTATATCACAAAAACGACAAGACGTAAGAAACTGAAATTAAACATTTTGGGCAAGTGTGTTTATATAAAGCATGGAATGTTACGGTTTATGGTAATGAAATGGTAAGGTTTTTCTTTTTATTGAAGAACCGGAAATGCCACCTTTTTTTAGGTTTTTTTAAAAAATGGCTCTTACGGTTTTGAATAAAGTGGGTAACTCAATGTGAAATTAAGTTGATTTTAAATAAGACAGGTCTTATTCTCATTGAAATAGTTTGACTAAGCAAAAATTCTGAATTAAAAAAAAAGTATTTTTAATTTTATATTATATTATATAGTTGACCGTAAAACTTTTTTTTTTAATATTTATTTATTGCTATTTACAACTGTACATTATAATACATTTAGTAAATCTGATCTAAGTTGAATTGGAGTGTTACAGGCGTGTAGAGAAACTACCCATTGGTAGCACTCTAATGACATTTTACATTAGCTGGTCTCGTGGCCATCTTCTTTTCAGGCGCCTCGGAGGATTGTCAGGAATGGAAGAGGATGCAAGATTAGAAACTAGGGGGTTTGAGTGGTTTATAATGGAAGGAGTGATATCTGGTTCGGGCTAGATCGGTTACATGGGAAACATTAAGGTCTTTATGTATGATTTTATTTGTGACAAAGTAAGGAGCATTGAGGATCTTACAAAGGATTTTGAATTGTAAGGATTGAATACGAGAGGAATTCGAAGGTTTAGTGGAGCCCCAAAGCTCAACTCCGTATGTCCAGATTGGCCTTATTACAGTCATGTAGATCAGTCTTTTGTAATGTGTTGGAAGTTTAGACCGTTTGTCTAGTAAGTGCTGTAATAGTCGAAATCGACGTGCAGTTTCCTGTCTTTTCAGTCTGGTGTGAGGATTCCAGGTTAATCGTTTGTCTAAATATAGTCCAAGGTAGCGGATCTGTTCGACAGGGGTAAGAGTAACATCATTAAATGAAACTGTAGGGCAGTCAGTAGGTTTACGACGAAGGGTAAAGGTGATTTGATGGGATTGACCGTAAAACTTAAATATAAGAAAATTGCGGTCAAAAAAAGGGTTGGGGTCAAAAAAAGAACAAATAGTTTATAACTATTTAATGTCCCACGTTCTTCCCAACTCTGCAGGGCTATAATAAACAATAAGATAAGATAAGAAACAATAAGATACCATAAGGTAATTTAAGCTAGAATAAATATTATGTAAAAATAAAGTGATAAGAAATTACATATAAATAAAAGGAAGGAAGACATAAAACAGTATAAATACAAAATGAACCTCAATAATCAATGATAAGAATTAAAAAGTAAGTAACAATGGTAAGAATAAATTTTTTTAAAAAAATACGTAAAATATACAGTTAAAAACGTACAGAAGACGTATATAAAACAAAAACAAAACAAATGAAGAAGAAAGTAGAGATTAAGTAAACGTCTTCAAAAGAATAAATATAAATAAAAACAATAATAATGATATTAAATTATTTAATTTCATTTAAATTTATGGCTCTAATAACAAATTATTAGGTACTTTTAATTTTTTTTTATTTAAAAAAATTAACTATCTCTCATTATAGGTTTTAATAAATAATAGATAAAAATAATAAAGAATTAAATATTTAAGTAAAAGACGGAATAAATGTTTTCACATTTCCATGGTTTTTATGACAATAGTCAGATTTTACATCTTATCTATATTTGAAACATATTATCATTCTGAATAATAAATAAATATATTTTTTTTACATATAAGATATACTGATGTTTTTTATTCAATCGAATTAACGCTAAAATAAAATTTGGTTGATATTTTATTGTAAGGGCATATCAAGCTAAACCTGGATGTAACGTCTGGCAGTGAAGAATGGGCAAGGAATATATCCCTCCTTCGCTGCCACATTAAACCGGATCATTGCATTAATGTGATGATTGCCCTGCATGACCACTATGCCACTACGTCCTCTTTTAGTTTTTTTAATCAGACCTACTTACTACCTCCAGTACCCCAAGCATATATTATTAAATATTAATAAATAAATAAAAATATAAGGATCTAATCATTAATAAATGAAGATCATAATAAGATAACGAGGTGAAGATAGTAGACCGTAGATTAATAAGTGATGTTCAGTGGGTGCGGTCAGCAAAACAAAAAACAAATAAACAAAAAATTATTTATTCATGCCAACGATACATTTATAAACTATACAATTTCCTTCAAAACTAATTATGCTTCTATATTTTTAGTTATTTTCTAACCATTATAATGTTATAGTTATAGATCTTATTACCTATAATTATTATTAGAAGATGAAAGCAGTATGAAGAAATAGTAATATTAAATCTAAATAAGAAAAAGTAAAAGAAAATAATATTCATAAGAAAATCAAACATGTAAATATATGTACAAAATGAAAATTATTTAAAATTAAAGTTTTGAAAATGTTAGCAAGAAAACGTTTATGTAATTAATTAATTTTTTTTAAATTATTTATTTAATGTAATTTACAACTGTACAAAATAATACAATAGGTAAATATGTTGTATGTTTCATATACACTTGAAAATCTTGGGAAGGGACCACCCATCGGTGGTACTATAAACATTAATTTAAATTAGAAGGTCCCGTGGCCATCTTCTTTTCAGACGCCTCGGAGGATTATCAGGGATTGTTAAGGATGAAATATTAAGAATTAA
>NW_027111282.1:802199-827312 GCF_000696795.3 Halyomorpha halys | reverse complement strand
CGTGGCCATCTTCTTTTCAGACGCCTCGGAGGATTATCAGGGATTGTTAAGGATGAAATATTAAGAATTAATGGGTTAGGATGGTAATTAATTAAATATCCGAGTTAAACAGTACTTTATATTTTAATTTTTAAATTATGTTATTTCACTTACGTATTTAATTAATTTTCGACACAATATGTGTATAATAGTTACGTTTTTTCCCTCTTTTTTAAAATTTTAATATTGGTATCTTTTTATAATATGTACATTAAATATTTTCTTCCAATGTTACTTCTCTATCAATCTATTTTCTAGTTATTCGTTAATTGTGGTTGTTATATTGTTTTTTTCCTCTGATGAAGGCTTGAAATTCTATACAATAAGTTGGCACTAATAATTAAGTTTCTACTTATTTGTGCTCTTCACTTAACGGAACCCAACAATCTTCTGCTCATCTGATCAGATGTTTTAGAAATACATATTGATTGTTAGGCCTAAATGTTTATACTATTATAATTTACATTACCAGACTTCATCAGCGAATTTACGATTATTAGAAATCAATATTACATTTACGAATCCTCCTCGAATTTTCATTGTTTTCGGAGTTTTCTTTTAAGACAAATTTCACAAACAAGTTTAGCAAGATATTTTTATTTATGCAACATTGAATTTTTTGAATTAAAATGAATTTTATCCAATTTTAGTCTCAAAACAATTTATATTTCTTTATAAGTCTGACGTTTTGACCAATTTGGTCATCCTCAAGGACAATTTTAGAACCACGTAAATTAAAAAAAATAAATTAAAAATATGCAATTCTGCTCAGATCATTATTGTCAATTCAACATTTTTTTTTTATTTTATTTATTTTTTTTTTATTTTTTTTTATTTTAGTATGTATGAGATCATTCATCACTATTACCTATTTCCCACAACTGTGTGCCAGATTGTAATATCTATCAATAAATAAATCCATCTATTGTCCGAAAAAAAAACTACTATAATTTATCACAACAATATTTGTAACCTTGTTTAAAGATTGTCCTTGAGGGTTGCCGAATTGGCCGAAACGTAAAATTGGATAAAATTTACTTTATTTAAACAATAAAAATCAGTCTCAGAAAAGTATAAAGATTATTTATTTATTTTTTTTTTTTTAATAATGCTTATTTCTTTAGTTCTCGTCTATCTTTACTCGCTTACCAATGTCAAACAATTGTTTCTGTACTGTCCACTCAATTGGCTTGATATGTAACTTGGGCTCGTTTACTAAAGGGATAAAGAATGAGTCGAGGCTTACTAGACAGTAATATATATTACTGGAATAAACTGCCGCATTACTTTGTATCTTATTATTGTCTGTTTACTTCTTTATTTGAATTAGATGAAATCACTCTTACCTGCACTGGTATTTGTTGATGTTGTTTTTGGTGTTTTTGAAGTCACCATTAACACTCCATAATCCTCAAAAGTCATCTGCGTAAGTGAAGAAGAAATGAGCTCAACACTCAGTGATAGTATTTATCTGTCTTTCAATTTTGGCTCTTTCTATTGAAGTAATATTTTTTTTCATTTTCCAATGTTTTTTTTAAACCAAGAGGAGATAAAAATCAGTTATTTCACCATAATTTTTGATTACTTTAATGAAAACTGTGTATAATTACTAGTAAAAATTGATGAGTCTGCCAAGTATAGGTAGGAGGAATAAAAAATAGCGGCTGTTTCAAAACGTTAAAAATAATTAATTTTTTATTTGGAGCTCTATATCTTTAAAACTACCAACAACAATAGAAATTCAAAGAGAGCATCATTTAAAGTAGAGTAAATTTGCTAAAATGTAAGCCCTAATAGAGCTATTTATGTTGAATAGTTCTCGAGATATAGCTTTTTAAAAAGCAATATTTCATAAAAATGTTGTTTGAAACGTACTGAAAGATCAGTAGTTAATGAATTTATTTTGAAAAATCTATATCTCAAAAACCATTTGACGTACAGATGTCTATTATTACTCAAATTAAAGCTAAATAATTGTACTATAAAGTACTTTATGACGTTAATTTTCGTAGGAGTAGTATTGTTCATGAAAGTTGCTAAAATAAATTGATTTATAGATGTTCCGACTAATTTTCATTTGCCAAATTTATATTTATGTGTTTATATCATAAAAACTACTACCCCTACGAAGATAAGTGTAATAAACTACTTTATTGTATGTTAAATTTCCATTATTTTGAGTGTTGGCAGACACATGTGCGTCTTATGGATCTAGAGATATATTTTTTCGAATATCCAACACTTTATACGAACAACTAGAAATTAACATTTTGTGAGTTTATTTTGTCAAATATTATAAAAACTACAACTCCTACAAAGATAAACATTATAAACTATTTTATAGTAAATTTAACTAGCTTTGATTTAAGTTCTGACAGACGTCTGTACGTCCTATTTCTGAAATAAATTTTTTCATAAATCAAATTTATTGTCCGAACAACTAACTATAAATCAATTTATTTTAGGAAATATCATGAAAACTACTTTATAGTACATTAAACTAGCTTTAATTTGAGTGCTAATAGACATCTGTATGTTACAATGTTCCTCAGAGATATAGATTTCTCAAAATAAATTAATTAACTACTGATATTTCAGTTCATTTTTATGAAATGTTGCTTTTTAGAAAGCTATATCCCGAGAACTATTGGACGTAAATAGCTATATTAGGGCTGATATTTCCAAAAAATTACTCTTCTTTAAATAATGTCCTTTTTGATTCTCTAGTGTTGTTGTTTGTTTTTAAAATATAGAGCTCCGAATGAAAAATTAATGTTTTTTTAACGTTTTGAAACAGCCGCCAATTTGTATTCCCCCTATCTATACTTGGCAGACTCATCAATTTTGGCTAGTAATTCTTATGTTGTTTTTATTAAAGAAATCAAAAATTGGGGAGAAATAACTGCCTTTTTTTCTTCCCGGCTCTTGTACTAGTAGGAGACGCGGTCTCCTACTAGGTCTTAAGGGCCACTTTAACTACTGATGATCGTTTCATATCGCCTTCGGCCTTAGATCAGAAGTTCCAAACATGTCTTCAAATTAGAAATGAACTTCATTCGGCCAGAAATGAGGTGATTTTCAGCCACACAACAAGGAGGCACCTACGTAAAGCGAATGTGACCTTGCTACTGGCCTTCTTCCCATCAGACACTTTCGAGGAGCAAGACTTGTGTTTTCACGACAGTATGCAAATTGGAAAATCACTAATTGGGAAGCGGATTTGTTCATTGGTGCGTCAAGGATTGCTTTACATCCTTCAGATGGTCGGAGAAGGGTGCAAAGACACCCTTGAGAACGCTTTGCTGCCTGCACCATTTATTTCTTTGAAAATAGCATTTGGAGGAGGTTCTATAACAGAGATACACATAACAAACAGAGGTTTTTAATTTCCTACTTTTCTTTTTTAATGGTACATTCACCAATCTGTAGTTGTTGATCTAACTATAAAATGGTCTTTCTAAAAAATGTCTATGAAAAAATATGAAAGGCTTTTGTTTATCGATCAAATGATATGGAAACTTATGGATTTTTGAGCTGGGCTGTTCACACGCACACCTTTTTGCAAAACTTGGATTCTGGGGACCTCATGACGGGCATTTTCCTCGAATTCAAAATTTTGCAACACTTCCCGTTACTATATATTCCACATATAGGTAAGTGATAGTAAACCTATTTCTGTCTTAGCCGGCATATAACATTCAATTAAATAGTAATCCTTCGGACTTATAAATAGATATTGCGAATCAAAAGATATTGCGGAAATTATAAGTGTTATAACTGAAATGGCACTTTTGTAGTCACGACATGTTCCGGTTGTCGCCTCGCTTAAGCGTAGCATTAAGTGACAGTTTTCCACTCCTATTGTTATTCTCACTTCGCCTCTATAGGTCACCCACTGACAATCCTTTCTCCTTTCGTAATCCTTAGGCGGTTATATTTTATAGTGTAATAATAATAATAATAATGTGAACCGCTATAATACGTGAAGGGTCAGTGGTTCAGTACTTTGTAACGAAGTACTGTTTTTTGAACAACGGTTATTCAAGGAGGTGAATTTTTAATGACCCCTTCAAAGTATTTTCTGACATACGTGGGAGGAGGCCACATACATAGTGCCACCTCATTCTAAGCATTATAGTGGAATTAAAACCCTATTAAAATCTTCCTGATATTAGGGGTATTCATGATATTGTGTTAAATGTAAAATGTTTAATCATGTTAAAAGTATAGGATTGTGAGCAGCCCTATTTAAAGTCATGTTAAATGTTAAATATACTTTTTCACAAATAAAATCAAAAATAAAGACCTTATAGGAGCGAAATATTTTATCTAAAAACGTACCGGGAAGAAAAAAAGGCAGTTATCTCACCCCAATTTTTGATTAATTCAATGAAAACTAGGTATAATTACTAGTCAAAATTGATGAGTCTGCCAAGTATAGGTAGGGGAAATAAAAAATAGCTGTTGTTTCAAAACGTTAAAAATAATAAATTTTTTATTCGGAGCTCTATATCTTTAAAACTACCAACAACAATAGAAATTCAAAGAGAGCATCATTTAAAGAAGAGTAAATTTTCTGAAATATTAGCCCTAAAAAGCTATTTACGTCCAATAGTTCTCGGAATATAGCTTTTTAAAAAGCAAAATTTCTTTAAAATCTACTGGAAGATCAGTAGTCATTTAATTTATTTTGAGAATTCTATATCTCAGAAACTATGTGACGTACAGATGTCTATTAGCACTCAAATTAATGCTAGTTTAATGGACTATAAAGAAGTTTATGAACTTAACCTTCGTAGAAATAGTAGTTTTCATGATATTTGCTAAAATAGATTGATTTATAGTTGATTGGACAATAAGTTTTTTTTATAAAACAACTTCATTTCAGAAACCATTGGACGTACAGATGTCTGCCAGCGCTCACATTAAAGCTAGTTAAATTTACTACAAAATAGTTAATTATGTTTATCTTTGTAGGAGTAGTAGTTTTTATGATATTTGACAAAATAAACTCACAAAATGTTAATTTCTAGTTGTTGGTATAAAATATATTTCTTGATCCATAAGGTGCACATATGTCTGCCAACACTCAAAATAAAGAAAATTTTATTTGCTATAAAGTAGTTTATGACACTTATCTTCGTAGAGGTAGTAGTTTTTATGATATGCACATATGAATATGAATTTGGAAATTATTAGATATAGAATAATTATAATCATAGAAATAAATTCACTAACTACTGATCTTTTTAAAAAGCTATATCTCGAAAACTTTTTAACGTAAATAACTCTATTAGGGCTCATATTTGACAATAAGTTTTATAATTTAGTAAATTTAGTAAATTTACTCTCCTTTAAACGACGTTCTCTTAGATTTTCTTGTGTTGTTCCTACTTTTTAAGATATAGAGCTCCGAATGAAAAATTAGTTTTTTTTTGTCGCTTTGAAACAGCCGCCACTTTTTATTCCCCTTACCTGTACTTGGCAGACTTATCAATTTTCACTATTAATTATACATAGTTTTCATTAAAGTAATAAAAAATTGGGGTGAGATAACTGCCTTTTTTTTCCTCTTAGGCTCTTGTACTATATACTGCTGGTGTGAGCGGTTAAATTATGTGAAAAGCAGCTTGATTTATCGGATAGAACTGTTATAGACTGGAATAATTACATCCGTGAACTATATATCTTGGATATGGAAAATAAACTAAACAAGAAGATAGGTGGACCAAATTGCATTTTAGAATAACGACACCATCAGGTGGAAGAAAATAGAGACGGTTTTGAATCTGTATTAAATTCCATATCGGCCCATTTTCCACCGAAATCTCATTGACTACTTATAAATAAAATAAAATTTTTTGAATTTCAAAGTATTTTTATTTTACATAAAGTTTTTTATTATATAATTTGATGCAAATACTTTAGGTGTAGATTGGCGCATACGCAGAATTGCTGTGGTGGCGTCAATACGCAAGTACCAAAACTCTTCCAGTAGAAGATATTACTTTAATAAAAACATATTTTATAAGTCCCAATGTTTCAGCCAAAATTTCAAGCCTTTATCAGGGCTAAAAACAAAAAAAAACAAGATAGCAACCGAAAGTAATAAATTGATATACAAAATAATTAGAAAACAACAGATTATAAAGACACATACGTAGTTTTAAAACAAAGTCTATACTCTACGCATCATAAGAAGATAAAAGCATTGTGGGAATATAGTAATATTATAATAATGGAACAGCAAAAAAAAAATAATACTGAATTGAAAAAATTAAAATATAAAGTATTATTTTACTTAAATGTTAATTTTTTTACACTTTCATAAATTTAATTTTAAATAATTTTCGTTTTGTACATATATTTACTTATTTGATGTTCGAACGTATATTATTTTATTTTTTTTTAAATAAATAATTCAATTTTTATCCATTTTTGTCTCAACACATTTTATTTTTCTTATAAGTCCGACGTTTCGGCCAATCCGACCATCCTCAGGGACATCTACCACAAAACAGCTTTTATTACATGTATGATCCTTAATAATTCAAATTACTTAACATTATTATTTATAATTTATTTTACCTTAATACAATTTTGGAACTAAAATTATTTAAACACTCAACTTCATGCAGGCTATTCTGACCAGGTCACAACAACAATTTCTATGAAACATTAAAACATTAGGTAAACATATGCTTATGTTAATAAGCATATCCTACATTATGTATAATTACCTAATTAGTCAACTTTTACATCAAAACCAAAATTAAAATTCATTTATCACAGTCACTTGTTAAAACTTTATCACAACAATACTTGTAACATACCTCCACTCAGTTCAAGATTACAATTATTTATTATAACAATAATAATAATATTTTTGTTAATTTTCCTCTTTATTTCATCAGTAAAAATTCCATCAAGGCTAATTATAACTAACCACATTTAATTTATCCTATACTTTTTATAAATTAATTTTACTTAATATCTCTGCATAGTGTTGGTTCAAATTTCTTGTATATGTTTTGAAATTTACAGTATAATTAATATTTTCAGATATGTAAATGGATTTAAGTATTTTCCTTTTAAATGTATTATTTTCTTTATGAAAAATCATTGTATTTTCAAAATCAAAAAAGTGCTGGTTTTTGGTTGCATGTTGTACTAGTGCCGTTTTATTGTATATTATTTGTATCCCTCTCCTTGT
This sequence comes from Halyomorpha halys, assembly GCF_000696795.3. Lineage (NCBI taxonomy): Eukaryota > Metazoa > Arthropoda > Insecta > Hemiptera > Pentatomidae > Halyomorpha > Halyomorpha halys. The sequence continues at coordinate 820,060 of NW_027111282.1, read as the reverse complement.
TTTCAAATCATTATTGTATTGATAAATTGAAATAAAATGAAGGATGGCAGGATTGGGCGAAACGTCGGACTTATAAGAAAAATAAAATGTGTTGACACAAAAATGGATAAAAATTGAATTATTTATTTTAAAAAAATTAACCAGTCTCAAGAAAGTGTTAAGATTGTAAATATTATTTTATTGTTCATCCTTTTTTTACAACTTTGATATAACTATTTTGTTATACTGCTTTCATCTTCTAATAACCCATTATATATTTTCTTCGAATGATATTTACATATCAACATAATCTGTTATTGTTTTGTTTTATAGTTATTATGTACTTACTTTTATTTATTATGGTTGTTATCTTGTTTTTTGTTTTAGCCCAGATGAAAGCCTGGAATTCTGGCCGAAACGTTGACACTAATAAAGTAAGTTGTTGTTTATGTTCTTCATTGCCAATCTGAAATCATCTCATATTTTATCCATGGTCAACTCGAGCATCGTTGATATTTTTTAACTTACTGGTCATAAAATGTCCGGTTTTTGAGTTATTAAGAGTATTTCACTTGTCGCATTACAACGGATCAATGAAATCGCATTGTATAATATTTGATAAATTATATTAAAATCCACTATAAAGCTCACTATACGTATCTAAAGTAAAAAATAATAATAATAATGTTATATAAATTATTATGAAGTTTATATAAATGACTTTACTGACTGAACAATCCACTTGAGATGGACTCTGTACCAGAGCGGCTAAAGACATCTCCAGCGAGGCCACAGCCAGTGGCAACAGTTAATAACTGCCACCGCCGGAAGTGGTCAAAGCCCCGGAAGCGGAAGCTCATCCAATCCACCACTCTTTGCATTCTTTACTCTCAATAACAACCCATTTAATTTTCCATTTTCCGCCACTCGGTAATTCTCGATGCTTGGCGTCTAGCCACCTGACCTGTTCAGTTATCCCATAGTTTTATATTTTTATGAGGATGATAAGCGACATTCTCTGTTGTTTTTTTTAATTTTAACTATCGCTGAATGGAATATATAGTGAAAATATGTCGATGGTTAAAAGTTTTTTTTTTAATATTTATTTATTTCTATTTACAACTGTACATTATAATACATTTAGCAAATCTGATCTAAGTAAAATTGGAGTGTTACAGGCGTGTAGAGAAACTACCCATTGGTAGCACTCTAATGACATTTTATATTAGCTGGTCTCGTGGCCATCTTCTTTTCAGGCGCATCGGAGGATTGTAAGGAATGGAAGAGGATGCAAGATTAGAAACTAGGGGGTTTGAGTGGTTAGAGAGTTCATAATGGAAGGAGTGATATCTGGTTCGGGCTAGATCGGTTACATAGGGAACATTAAGGTCATTCTTACATGTATGAATTTATTTGTGACAAAGTAAGGAGCATTGAGGATTTTATGAAGGATTTTGGATTGTAAAGATTGAATATGAGAGGAATTCGAAGGTTTAGTGGAGCCCCAAAGCTCAACTCCATAAGTCCAGATTGGCCTTATTACAGTCATGTAGATCAGTCTTTTGTAATGTGTTGGAAGTTTAGACCGTTTGCCTAGTAAGTGCTGTAATAGTCGAAATCGACGTGCAGTTTATGGTTAAAAGTATGAAAGGAAATTCTCGTTTTTAAGTCACCTGAGACCGAATTAACTATTCTCGCAAAATGGTGTGTGTGTAGCTGAACAACCAAGCTCAAAAAAACAAAAGGTTTTACGAATCTCAAGTTACATTTTCCTACATAGTTGTTGGGTATATCTCAGGAATATCCGAATCATAAGACATACCCGAAAACTTTTTAAGAACTTTTTCGATAAAATAGACAAGAAGTGCAACTTTACTGAATAATTATACACATTTCTAGAATTTTCTCCTGAGGCACGTTTCTATATCTTTAAAATAAAAGGACTTACGCCATTTTAGAATCGTATATCCTCAATATCATTAATCTCCATAATTCATTATCAATAGAAAAAAAACTTTTGGCTTATATCTTATTAACGGTAATTTAGTTTTTTTAAGAAGGAATATGTTTATAATATTAATTTATATATTTTAGGCATAAAAGCCCCGAAAATGGCATAGCAAGTACGTAGAGAGTATATATGCGATCATGAATTGATTGGTATGCTGTGTTATATAGCAACCCAATGTATTTCGCCAGCATGACTAAATAAAACATTTCATAAAATTTTCTTTGTATTACAAATTTGAGGGTTTAATGTGGTCCAAATAATTCAGCTGAATCATTTCGACTGAAATTTAGTATTATCATTACTTTTTCAGGCCATTTGCAAACAAAAAATTCTTAAGGTATGACATATTTTTTTTTTTCATCTTTTTTTCAAATAATAATATTTCAGAACTTGTAGGTGCAATATTTTTCTATATAAAAAGTAGTTCCTAATGTGATTTTCTTCCTGAAATTATAAACGAGAGATTGATTGTATAATTTTCGATATTCGTATTAGCAATTGATGCATTTGATTACATTGAGGTCTGTTTCGTTTAAAAAATGAAAGATACGAACGCATAAGATGGCCCCCGTAATATTAGCATGCTTTTATCAGTGCATATGCATGTTACCATGTAGCGATAGGTGCGAGAAGTAGCATACACGAGAGAAAAGAGCCAGTTTCTTCTTGGAATCAGAGAAATCATATTCTTCTCTTCAATTCAACGTTATAATATGCGCGTAGACTTCAACAAGTTGTTCCCTGGCTAGGGGAGGGAGACTAGAAGGAGAGAGGAGAACGCTGAGAGAGAATGTGATACATGCATTTTCCACAAGGTTGAATTTTTAATTTTAATTTTTTTTTTTTTTAAAATCATTAAACCTTACATAGACTTTAAAAAAACCGAGCTTCCCATGTTTCTGTATTTTTTTCTTTTAATGAACCTGATGTACCTTTGAATGTCCATCAGACTCGTTTTGGTATATTCAAAATTTGTCATTCAAGGATCAGCTTCCTTGGCTAAAACAACAAATAACAGGATAATCAGAGGAACTTAGAACCTTTGATGCCGTTTTTCAATTGCAGGCGCTTTTTAAATATTCTTCCATATTAAAGCCCCTCCTTCCCGTTTAAAACTAATATTTCAAAAGTGATATAGGGCCGTCGCTCTCCGGGGTTTTAGTGGGGCGGGTCCGGCGGGGAAGGATAGCCTTTCTTTTAGTGTTTTGATCTCCTCTTTTGAGATTGTGACATGTCGTTCATCGACCAGCCTACTCGCTGTAATTGTATTTTTGAAAAGTCAGATAAGTAAGGCTACCTTGGAGGGCGGGAGTGGAGCGTTTTTCAATTTCAGGCGATATTTCATTATTTATTATTTCCTGATATAATAGAATCATTAATTCGACGAATAAACCTTTGTGTTATAAATCACAATGTTTTTATGTATTTTGCTATCTCTTTTTTTTTATTTTATGTAAGGTTTTTTATTTTTACTAGTTCCGCTTTCATTTACTTCTGATGAAGACAAGCAATGTGCGATTCCTACCATTTCCAGTTTCGCCATTTCAGGGTATTAACTTTTTTTGTTCATATGAGCTGTAATTTTATATTCATTTTTCTTGGGTGAACGTAACTTTTGAGTTTTTTTTTTCTCGTAACTTTTTCATAGTTTCTCTAAAAGTTTTCATTAATTTTAAGAAATAATAGTAATCATGGCATTATTGTCCCTAATACTGTGATATCATAATGTGTAAACACCCTTTGCGTCTATGTAGTTCTCGATACAAACTCTCTCCCATAAAATTGACGCAGAACTGACAATCCTGACCTTGTAGCAAACCAGGGGAGGGGATGAAGAGCAGTAGTGCTATAAAGACGCATCCGCCATCTAACGCAAAAGGGTAGAGTCACACATCTGTCCTTTTTATCCCAAATAGTATTAACTTATAGGAATTCTACGGCATTATGAACCAATTTTATTAAAACTTGTGTAACTGTTGCTCCAAAAGGATTTGTAAAAACTTTCATTGAGTGACGTATTATTTTTATTAGGCAAATATTTTTTAGCTGTTAATATGAGAAGTGCTCTGGTCTGATAATCTAACGCTATTCTGTCCTGATGATGCTTGAATTAAAAAAGGAAAATATTACTGGATAGTTATTCACAGACTTTTAAAGGCTTATACTATTAAATTAAAAATTAAAAACCCTTTTGGAAAAAATTACTAATTAATTTTCCTTTAATTTGATTGTGTAATATTACATTTTGTATTATATCTATAGACAATGGTAATAGGGATCATAGAGCTCAATCATACCATATTTACAAAATATATAAATCAAATGTAATTATGTAAATAAAAGGGGAAAAATATAAAATAATAACTAATAAATAATAAATTTAAAGTTAAAGTAAAATAATATCTTAAATACAATCATAATTGTATACAATATTTGCATTCAGCCTGGGGGACTCCGAATCGAGCTTACCTCCCCCCCCCCACACACACTCCTTCTGGAGGATACTGCAGGACTCGATCCTCTCTTAACCGCGTCACTGATGCTAATTTATTATAATTATATTCAGTTAACTTATTACGATTTATTTTTTCAGTAACCCTATGAAATTTACGTCATACGATATGTAACACATAGAATTCATGAAAATTTAATAAAAACTTCCAGATTTTTTGAATATACACAACCAATAAGATAGATTGGGCGAGATTGTGCCAGGTGGGATAAGAATAAGCCAGCACGGAATTAAGCAAATGAATTCTCTGAAGTGGCTTTTTATTAAAGCTATTAATTTTCCCGTATACTATGGGATAGCGGTATGTTCTTAAATATCAACAGGTCTTACAACACTCCTATAACCCTGATAATATTTGTGACTTGCAAGTTTTTAATAGTTCAATTAGTTAAATTATGTTGAAACCTGTGAAAAGCGTGGGTTAGGTTCTCAGTGTATCAAGACTAAATTTTATGAATGAAGAGTTATTAATTTTACTCAACTACTTCCTGAAGCACTATCTGTGAAGTTCCATTGTTATTTCATTTTTGTTAATGTTGTCATTACATTACGAGATATACGTAAATTCAGTTGATGGGGTAACATTGTGCCACTCTTCTTTTTGATTATTTCGTTAGCCATTTTTTTTTATTATTTATATATTATATTCCTTTATTTATTTATTTTTTTTTTTTTGTGAAATCATAAATTATAGATACAACTCTGACTATTACTGTTGTTAAAATTATTGTAGCTATTCCTCATAAAAAAAAAAATAGCTATATATAATGGCGTTTTTCAATTTCAGGCGCTTTTTATATATTGCTCGATTTAACTATCTCAATGTTTCTCTTTCCCCTTTTAAGCTAATATTTCAAAATTGATATAACACAATCGCTTCCCGGGGGTCTTAGTGGGGCGGGCCCGGCGGAAGGATTGCCTTTTCTTTTTGTGTTATGATCTCCTCTTGTGAGATTGTGACATCGACCAACCTACTCGCTATAATTGTCTATTTAAAAAGTCAGATAGGTAAGGTTACCATGGAGGGCGGGAGTGGAGGGTTTCACGCCGTTTTTCAATTTCAAGCATTTTTTAAATATTGTTCGATTTAACTATCTTAAAGTTTCCTCTTCCCGTTTTAACTTATTATTTCAAAAGTGATACAGGACCGTCGCTTCCCGATGGTCTTAGCGGAGCGGGTCCGGCGCGAAAGGATTGCCTTTTCGTTTTGTGTTATGATCTCCTCTTGTGAGATTGTGACATGTCGTACGTCGACCAACCTATATCTAAATGTTTTGATAAAGAAATATGCCCTAAAATCAAATTTCAGAACATTCACCCGTGAAAGGTTGTAAGTCCATCTGATTATCAAATAACAAATTTTGAATATGTCAAAACGAGTCCGATGAACATTATTATCCAAAGTACATTAGGTTCATTAAAAGAAAAAAAAATACAGAAACATGGGAAGCTCAGATTTTTTTTAAGTCTATGTAACCAATACATTTTAAGGTTTAATGATTTAAAAAAATACAGAGTTAATAAAAAAATACAGAGAGTGCTTTTCCTTCAAAGAAGATATGTGTGAGTTGGCCGTGACTGAACTCAGAGCAACTATAAAGGATAAACAAAGGATGACATTATCTAAACCACTTGATTGTATAAAATTGTACAAACAAACAATATTAATCACCCTCTAACTATTTAAATTTATTATCTGCGTCAAAATAGGAAATCGAAATCAATATTTTACGGCACAAAATTCATTCTAATATGTTGGTAAATATAGAAATGGTTTAAAAGAAATAATAATAATAAACAAAGTCATGGGACACAATCTGATCTCATTTTGCAGTACTAATCTATCAATGTGTTTGTTACCTGTAGGGTTCTGGAGTATTTAAATGTTCAAAAAAAAACAGTTCTTATTTACCAGGGTTACTTAGGGCTATATCTGAACAAACGACTGACATGGAATCCTCATACAAGACTGAAAACTGCTTATCGATTCCGACAACTACAACATTTACTAGACAAACGGTCTAAACTTCCAATCCATTACAAAAGACTAGTCTATATAACTATAATAAGGCCTATCTGGACATACGGAGTTGAGCTTTCCTTACAGTCCAAAATCCTCGATGCTTCCTACTTTGTCACAAATCAAGCCATCCATTAGGACTTCAATGTTCCAGATGTTGTCTATGTGAACAGAACCACATACCAATCCTTTCATAATAAATTTCTCAACAACCCAAACCCACTTGTTTCTAGCCTGGCTTACCCTTCATTACCTGATAATCCTCCTAGGCGTCTGAAAAGACGATGGCCCCGAGATCTTCTCCTCTGGAATTAATATTGGAGTTCTATCAATGGGTAGATTCTCCACATATTGTATCATGTCGTTTTATAACTTATAGTAAATATATTAGTTGTACATACTTTTTTAAAGTTGTAAATAACAATAAATTATTTAGCAGGAACGTTCAGTTAATTCTTATGTTCATTCTGAAAATTATATTATCCATAGAAATTACTGTCAATGTAGCTATAGAACAGCACAAATTATTTAGACATTTTGAAAGTATGAAGAATATAAACATTTATAAAATTTTAAGAATTCCTCAAGGTAGTATCCTTGGTCCCATCCTCTACACCGTCTATATAGCTGACATTCCAACCAATCCTAACACTATCCTCACCACGTAAGCCGATGACACATGTGTGCTCCCTGTTAATAATAACCAATTAATTGTATCCCAAAATCTTCAATCCCATATCACAGCCCTCGGAGATTGGTGTCGTAATTGGAGTATTAAGATAAATTCCAACATCAAACAAAATCCCATCAAATAACCTTTTCCCTTCGTCGTAAACCTACTGAATACCCTACAGTTTCATGTCGTTACCCTTTTCAGATGTTTCTTAACCCTGTCGAACAGATCCGCTACCTTGGACTACATTTGGACAAACGATTAACCTGAAATCCTCACACCAGACTAAAAAGACAGGAAACTGCACGTAGATTCTGACTATTACAGCACTTACTGGACAAACGGTCTAAACTTCCAACACATTGCAAAAGACTGATCTACATGACTGTAATAAGGCCAATCTGGACATATGGAGTTGAGCTTAGGGACTCCACTAAACTTTCGAATTTCTCACATATTCAATCCTTACAATCCAAAATCCTTCGTAAAATCCTCAATTCTCCTTACTTTGTCACAAATAAAATCATACATAAAGACCTTAATGTTCCCTATGTATATTCGAATAACGTCAAAAGTAGATTTTTTTTTCTTTTTTAAGGAAGTCAACCAAGAATAGCCCATAATTAATTTTTTATTACATCAAAATGAACATCGTTAGAGGGGGTGGCATATAACATCGAATATTATAGATGAGAATTATTTTTTAACTTTCATTATTATTTAGATACATCTTGTTATAACGTGCAAATATTAATATGGCAGGCTCCACCTATTGTTCCTTACCAGTGAAGGAGACACTCAGGTGAAGTGAGAATGTTAATGCGATGCAAATGAGGGGGCTGCCTAGTTGCGTCTTGTTCTCATGAGAAAAAGATATTGATGGCCATCGGGAATGGACTTTCTATGGCCAAATTATCCCTAGTTTAACAAGATACACAGTTAAGGTTAAAATTCTTTGCTTAGTGACCGCATTAGTGCTAAGCTTGTCTTCAAATAAAACAAAATAAAAATAAGTTATCCATTTAAACTTAATTTAACACTCAGTGAGGAGTTAAATATTGAATATACGTTTTCTACTATACACCTCTCTTTTATTAAGAAGCATTATTCTTATCTATTTATTTTATCTTTTTTTCGCCTTTAATTATAACATTGCATTGTACGAGAATATACCCCCACCATAATCAATTGTTAAATATATATATATATATATAATGCAACATCAACCACGTAAGGCCCACCAGACCGATCTGGTAAAAAATAAATAAATAAAAAATTATACATCACACTTCTTCACCGGAAAGACTCAACTTATATAATATAAATATTTAGTGATTTTGTACTTTCCATATTCATGTTTATTTAAAAATATATAACATTAGACAATGTTTCGGTTACTCCATCGTCTTCAGGTTTCTATTGTAAAAACAAATTGGCATTTGTTGATTCTCCATCTCCATTCTAGAATAATAATTTATCTAGTATTAAAGCATATATTCACTCTTTCTTCATTGACAATTATTCATATTAATTTTAAAAATAAACCTCATAATGTACACATTAAAAACCATGCACCATGATGAGAAAACGGCAATTCCCTCCCTTCAGGCCAAAGAATAAAGTTATGTTCAAACGAATCTTAATTTTGAAAAAAAAAAAAATGAACCTTTTTCTAAAAGCACATTTCTTGATTTGAAAGAACTATAATTGTAATTGTATAATGTAAATGTATAATTACAATTCAAAACTGATGAGTCTGCCAGGTATAGGTAGAGGGAAAAAAAAGTGGCGGCTGTTTCAAAATCTTAAAAAAACATTAACTTTTCTTTCGGACCTCTATATCTTAAAAACTAACAACAACACTAGAAAATCTAAAAGAACATTATTTAAAGAAGAGCAAATTTGCTGATATTTTAGACCTAGTAGAGCTATTTACGCCTAATAGTTCTTGAGGTATAGCCTTTTAAAAAGCAACATTTCATAAAAATATACTGTAATCAATATTTAGTTAATTTATTTTGAGAAAGCTAAATCACAGGAACTATGTGACGTACAGATGTCTATTAGCAATCAAATTAAAGCTAGTTTAATGAACTATAAAGTAGTTTATGACCTTTACCTTCGTAGAAATAGTAGTTTTCATGATATTTGCTAATATAAATTGATTTATAGTTGTTCGGACAATAAGTTTGATATATGAATAACTTTATTTCAGAAACCATTGGACGTACAGATGTCTGCCAGCACTCAAATTAAAGCTAGTTAAATTTAATATAAAATAGTTTATCTTTGTAGGAGTAGTAGTTTTTATGATATTTGACAAAATAAACTCACAATATGTTGATTTATAGTTGAAAAAATATATCTCTAGACCCATAAGACGCACATATGTCTGAACACTCAAAATAAAGAAAATTTAATTTACTATAAAGTAGTTTATGAGACTTATCTTCGTAGGGGTAGTAGTTTTTATGATATGCACATATGAATATGAATTTGGCAAATGAAAATTTGTCCGAACAACTATAAATCAATTTATTTTAGCAAATTTCATGTGAACTATTTCTCCTACGAAGATAAACAACATAAACTACTTTAAAGCTCATTAAACTAGCTTTAATTTGAGTGTTAATAGCCATCTGTACGTTTTATGGTTTTTGAGATATAAATTTTTCAAAATAAATTCACTAGCTACTGATCTTTTAGTACGTCCCATGCAACATTTTTATGAAATGTTGCTTTTTAAAAAGCTATATATCGAAAACTATAGAACGTAAATAACCCTATTAGGACTTATATTTTAGCAAATTGACTCTTCTTTAAATTATGCTCTCTTCGATTTTCTATTGTTGTTGGTAGTTGTAAAGATATAGAGCTCCGAATAAAAAAATAATTATTTTTAATGTTTTGAAACATCCGCCATTTTGTATATCCCCTACCTATACTTAGCACTCATCAATTTTGACTAGCAATTATACATAGTTTTTATTAACGCAATTAATAATTGGGGTGTAATATCTTACTTTTTCTCCTCTAGGGCTCCTGGACTAAAACTGCTAGAATTTAACAGTCTCTGTTAACCAGAACATTGATTAAGCAGTTTGGGCTTGGTGTGGTTTCTAAGTTATTATTAATTATGTAATCACCAACTTGATCAGAGCCTATGGTTATTGCGTCAACATGATAGCTCTGCCCCATCTTCTGGGTTTATATTGCCCAAACTCAGATAAGTTGGGTTAATATGCACTTCGAAACTACCGAATCTAAAATAGGTTACTAAAACGATACTGAAATATAGAGGCTATTAATTATTACTGTTAAGGTTCTTTTTAAGTTATTCAAATAGGTTATTCATTTACTCCAGTTTGAATAAGCATTATATAATAGGTTTTTATTGAAATTTAATAATGTAAACAAAGTCCTAATTTACTAAAAAAGTAAATTTATAAATTTTAACATTCTTTTTAATTATAATCGATTTGAAAACAGGACACAGCACTTGATATTTTTGTTTGAAAATCTTAAACAAAAACCGAAATCGCTGTAGGTCACCGTCATAAAAACAATATGTTTATTTTATTTTTTGCTAATTCAAAACATGATTTAACATAATAAGTTAGTACTTGCATTAAATTATATCTCTTCAATGGTTTCTGGTCAAAACAATACATCTTCTAGTTGTTTTTAGAAAGTTTTCTATGACATGTACTTATAGTGATGCCAAATCTATAAATCGATATATCATCTTAGCTTTAAAATTTTTAAGTGTTTTTCAAGCTCTTTCGGATCTTCATCAATTCCGTCTATCCATAATTTTTCTTTTTAATTATTAAATATCATTAATTGATGATTGAGGAAAAAATCATAAGGACCACATTATTTAATATAAAACTAAAAAAAAATTATATATTTGTATTATTCGTATATATACAGGGAGCAAATAAATATAATATGACCTTGAATTGATTATAGATAATAATGAAGTTAATAATACATATTATTTAATAAAAATTATAGAGAAATTCCATATACGGTGTAAACATTTCAAGAGTTTATGATGAAATTCAAAAATTGCATAGAAACGAATTATTTGGTCAATTTAAGGACAAAATTTGTTATTTAAAAGTTAACTGTCACTACCTAAAGTAGACACAACTTATTCCCACCAGGAGCGTGATATGTGATAGAACTAAAATAGAAGACTAAGGAGCGTGGACCTCACCTGAGGTCCACCTGTGAAGTAACTTACCTCAGGCCTTTCCGCATCGAGAGCATCAAAATATGAGTGATTTTATTATGGAAAAATTGTTCCAGATTTAAGTAATAATTCAGTTCTTCAGTTTCCACCTTATTTTTACTTACCGTTTCATTTTTCAACTTTCTAAACATTTTTTATCCTAACCTTATATGCATTATTTATTAATTTTTTGTTGCTAATCGAGTAGAATTCATTAATTTCGGGTTTGAATTAACAGCGAATTGAGGGTAATTGAGCGAATTGAAGTAATAGCGAAATTACTTTATGATTCAAAATAGGATCATACTCTTCAGATCCTATGAATTTTATTCCACATTAACTATTGGAAAGCCTAGTCTAGAACCGCAATGACTTATATATATATATATATATATCAGAACGGCATGGCTCAGTGGTAAGGCACTATACAACAAACTCCAAGGCCCCGGCTCCAATCCGGTGGTGACAGATAATTATTTATTCTGTCACTGTAGCCGATAGTCAACCCTGTGATTCAATCCCTCAGAGGGCCACCCTGCCTCATAAAGTGAGTGATATTGGGAAAATATCTGACAGACGAGCGTGATTCTGTCCAAATCATCTACTTGCAGAACTGTTGGTAGTAACAATACTTCCTTACTAAGTTCTGTATAAACATTATATTTATATATATTTACGTTTCAGCCGATTTCTTCGGCTATATTCAAATATATATTTATATATTTATTTATTTATTTATCCCCCCTTCATAAAGTTTCAACCCTTTTCTTCGGCTATCGATAAACTTTTTTCTCCTACTCACCAGTCACATTACTGAAACTACATGGTTTCATAAATAATACTCTAGGAAGTTTTTTTCTCCCACCTTTCCTCTTGCTATTCTTTTATACTACGTTATTTTTTTCTTAGGGCTTTAAAATTTGATTTTATTAATCAATACTACACATAAAATCAATTTTTTAAAAATACACATAACTATTAAAACTGTATAAACTAAGATGTTTTTTTCATTTACAATTTTATACTTTTTTTCTCTTATACCACAATAAGTCTCATTATTAAAATTATATGTTTTCATTAAATAAAAATCCGATAAGTATTTCAATTTTCTTTTATTCCAGCTGTTCTTTTATATTAGGTCATTTTTTTCAGAAGGGATTTTACACCTTATTTTTAGACTTCAGAAATTTTTTTCCTCTTTCATCCATGATTCAGCTTTTTATACTCAGTTGGCCGAAACGTAGCTAAAATGTGGATCGCTGATATTTATACCTATGAGAATGTATATAGAATAGGATTGTTTTAACCTGGTAGTAATGTTAAGATGACTTCCTAGAAATGGAGCTTTCCTATTTAGTTTTTTAGTCAGATTTATATTAGAACTAGATTAGGGACCTTCTTGAAGTACTGCGATCAACTTGAATTTCCAAATTCTCAATTGCATGAGGAATGGTTAGAGGGAATATTCAATTGCGAACTGGTTATCTATGCCGGAGAACGGCTGTACCGGAAGTGATGAGTGCACAGATGTTATTTAGTAATAGTTAAGGAATTTCACTGACGCAATGTGGAAACAAACAAATACCAGCTGTCTATCACGATCCACGAGTTGGCGTTACATAATGATGGATTTGAAACATCAGTGGATTTTATTGAGGATATGGAATTGTCTTCGAAAATGTGGAACAGCGCTCCTTCGTGTCACTGCTTATCGTCAATTGTCACAATTATTTTAAATGCTCACGTTATATTTCATCAGTCCATCTCTGGGCAGCGGAACTCTCATAAGTGTTTCTTTGTAAGAGCATTACGAAGTGACAACATCTTCAAGATTCACTAAAATGGGAATGGAATTGTGTGAGCAGCCTTCCTCTGGAAACTATTCATGAAGTTTATAATGAAAAGCAATTTCCTCTAAATTATGGGTGAGTGAATACGAGTGGAGAATCGTGATATGACATTTTCCACTTTTCATCTTCTTTATTCGTTATAATGTTGTTATAACTGATGACATTCCTGATGATATCTGCACAGGCATATCCGCTTATCATCTCAATGTTTGTCCATGAAATGACAGAATTCAGATGTTTGGATTTTTAAAAAATAATAATTATTTATACTGAATATTTTTACTATGGTTGTTCATTTTGTTTAGTGAGATTAATTTTTTATTAGTAAATATTAATCAAAATGATTGAGGAAATAAAATCTCCTCAGACTACACCAAGCTTACTTTGTTTTAAACCACCGTATAATTTCAAATTATGAAAAAGTGGTCAGGGTTGCGTTCAAAATAGAAATACAAATAGTTGACAACTATTTATTTCTCAACGTTTCACCCCTCTTTATAGAGGCTAATTTTTTTTTTTTTAATCATTTATTTATTGTTATTTACAACTGACAACTGTATAACATATATACAACAAGTAAATTTGCTGTAGGTGAGATAGTGCCATGATACAAACCTGTGGAAAATCTATCCATTGATAGAACTCCAATAACATTTGTAGAAGAGTCATTTTCTTTTCAGACGCCTAGGATGATTATTAGGTAATAAAGGAGAAGCCAGGTTAGAAACAAGTGGATTTGGGTGGTTGGGAAGTTTTCCATGGAAGGAATGGTATCCGGTTTTGGCCAAATCGGCAACATATGGGACATTGAGGTCATGATGGATGACTTGATTTGTGACAAAGTAAGGAGCGATAAGGATTTTACGAAGAATTTTGGACTGTAAAGATTGGATTTGGGAGGAAGTTGATGGATTAGTGGAGCCCCAAAGCTCAACTCCGTATGTCCATATAGGCCTTATAATAGTCATGTAGATCAGTATGTTGTAATGGATTGGCAATTTAGACCGTTTGTCTAGTAAATGCTGTAATAGTCGAAATCGACGAGCAGTTTCCTGTCTTTTTAGTCTTGTATGAGGATTCCATATTGTCGAGATGTAGTCCTAAGTAACGGAGGCTAAAAATAAATTAAAAAACAACTAAGAACATTGTAAGATAATAAGATACAAGAAGCCAAATTTAAGGTAGGGTTAAAATTATGTAAAAATAAGTGAAAAATTGTATAAAAATAAAATAAATGAAGAAATAAAATAGTATTATAAAATAATCAATGATAATAATATAAAAAATTGTGTAAACTATAAGGTTAAAACTGTACAGGGGACGCAATAACACGAAAAAACAGAAAAGTAGATTTGAGAAAACAAAATATAATACACTAAAAGACGAAAAATAAAGAGGTAAGTAGAGATTAAATAAAGGTCGAGAAAGGATAAATAAAAATAAAATTAATAATAATAATAAATGATAATACAAGAGCAAAGAACAAATCAGGACCACCCCCCCCCCATCTGTTCAGTTGATAGAGACTTTGATTGAATATCGGAAGTGTACTAGAGTGGAGTGGGAGGTTAACGGTCTTATTTCTATTTCAAATACGTCGCGTATACAAAAAAGAAATATAACAATATGATGAAAAATGAAAAATAATAAAAGAAAGCGATATAAAAATATAATAATAATTATAAGCTATAAAAATTTTCTAAATTAGAAGAGTTTTGTTTATCTTCTTCATAATTTCAAATAATAATTTTTTTTTTCTAACAAAAGGAAAAAAAAAACAATCCACAAGCTTTTCTGTAGGTTAAAAATTAGGTAATTTCAAAATTTGTTAGTATTTAGCATAAAATATAAATGAAAAAAAAAATCTTAGTTTGTACAGTTTTAATGTATTTTATGTGTACTATTCATTAGTAAATTAAATTAAAAATAATCGTCAAAAATAACCTAGTATAAAATAACAGCCGGAGGAAAGGTGGAAAAAAAATACTTAGAACAAATACTTCCTTGAGTAATATTTATGAAACCATGTAGTTTCAATAATATGACTGGTGTATAAAAGAAAAAAGTTAGCCGAAGAAAAGGGCTGAAACGTTATGAAGGGGGGATAAATAAATAAATAAATATATATATATATATATATATATTTATGTTTATACAAAACTTTTCAAGGAAGTATTACTACTATACCAACGGTTCTGCAAGGAGGTGATTTGTTCAGAATCACGCTCGACTGTGATATAATTGCCCAAATAAGAGCACCCACTTTATGAGGCTGTGTGGCCCTCTGAGGCATTGACCAACAGGGTTGACTAACGCCTAAAGTGATAAAATAATTAATTATCTGTCATCACCGGAATGGAACGGGGCTTTGAAATTTGTTGCAGTGCCTTACCACTGAGCCACGCTGTTCTCATAAATATAAGTCATAGCTGTCATAGACTAGACTTTCCAATGGCCTAAAGTGGAATCAAATTCACAGGATATGAAGAGTCTGATTCTGTTTTAATTTGCCATAGTTTGAAATCATAAAATAATTTCCCTCAATTCGCTACTAATTCAAACTAGCAAGAATGAATTCTAGTCGATAAGCAACAAAAAAATAATAAATAATTCATAGAATGTTAGGATAAATAATTTTTTAAAAAGTTGAGTAAAAAGAAGATGGAAAATGAACTGAATTATTACTTAAATCTGGAACAATTTTTACATAATAAAACCACTCACATTTTGATGCTCTCGATGCGGAAAGGCCTGAGGTAAGTTGCTGTCACTTCACAGGTGGACCTCAGATGAGGTCCACGCTGCATAGTCTTCGATTTTAGTTCTATCACATCGCTCCTGGTGGGGATAATTTGTGTCTACTTCAGGTAGTGACAGTTAACTCTTAAATAACAAATTTCGTCCTTAAATTGACTAAATAATTCGTTTCTTAGCTATTGAATTTCATCATTAGTTCTTGAAAATGTTTACACCGTATATGTAATTTCACTATAACTTTTGTTAAATAGTATGTATTATTAACTTCATTATTATTTGTATACTTTTTTTTAATAGTTATTCTAAAAAGAGTACATCATTTATTATCTATAATCAGATCAATAAATTATATTTATTCACGTCAAATAGTCAGTTTGAATATGTTTCACTATCTGTTGATTATTTATTATATTTTTATTTTATAACGTTAATATGATTATAGCGTGTAGAATTTTCATCGAGAGGGCCTCAAGTGAGGACATCGCACTAATAACTTTAGGTTAATTTTATTTCTTATAAATTAAAAAAAAAAATCATGTAATATTTAAACACATAAATACCAAATATAAAGAAAATATTGGACATGCAATGGACAGGGTTTATAATCATAAAATTACATTCACACCACATCTATTGTGCAAATCTATTCTAGTGATTTTCTGTTAATCAGGGTCAAATTTGATAAGATTGTGTAACATATTTTACAGAATGAATGCTCATTTGTTTGTGTTATTGAATTTTACTTCAATAATTTACGTTTATATCGCTTCTAAGGGCCGTACATTTCTCATGTTGAGGAGCAGTTCTTATCAATCTGAGAATTGCTTGTAGCAACGGTTCGAATCCGGCCTGGGGCGTTGACTTTTTTTTTCAATAAGCGGGGGTCCCACAAAATCAAAAACTTGACCTCTCCCCCCCCCCCACCATGGTTAGAATAGGTTGGTCACCTGTAGATAACCCTACTACCTCCCGTAAGTCAGAAATGATCAAGAAGGGGGCATAAAAAAAAAAAAATCTGGATGAACAAATTCATATTAGGCAAAGGATTATCATAAATTGTAATTATGTAGTATTACATTACGTAATACGAAATTATATACCATCTAACATGTAATTACCATACAATTTTTTTAAATCGATTTTTAAATATTTCAGAGCAAAAACCTTGATTGGTTATTTAGTTTTATTAGAGTAAGAAAAAAGAGAAATTTTTGGTTCTTTATAAATTTTTTTATCATGCTTAACCAAATAATTTTACGAAGTAGGGAAGAGATTTAATACGAGGAAGGGTCTGAAACAGGAACTCGAAGCAGGACTTGTTGGCAGACCGAAACTACGGTCTCTGAACGGAATAGCTGATGAATGCCGATGTCTGCGTCAGGTAAGACGTTACGTAAGAACGTAGCGAATCGCCAAGATAGATTGAGGAGGTCAGGTCCCACTTTGGGTTGGAGCGTCTCACAATTGAAAAGAAATGAAGTTATATTACGAAAAAGAGATTTACATCGTGTTAGAAATTATTTGAAGTCCATAAACTTCAGATGTTTTTCAGTTTCTATTTGTCATTTTAGGCTTAATACAGGCTGAACAATTCAAGGATTATTTGAATTCGTTCGACTATTTCTTCTTCATTTAACAGACTAAATAAGAAACAAAGTAAATAAATTTAACAAGATAAAACTCCACTGGCTCATTACCAGTGATGCGGCGAGAGGGATGCACTGGGATCTCTCGAGCTCTGCTCTACCCCTCACACGTGGGGGATAGAGTGGGCTCAGGGATCCTCAGGTCGATTCTGTAAATATTGTATATATTATTTTAT
>NW_027111282.1:797384-802054 GCF_000696795.3 Halyomorpha halys | reverse complement strand
TTTATTTTTTTTTTAGTATGTATGTGATCATTTATCAATATTACCTATTGCCCACAACTGTGTGGCAGATTGTAATATCTATCAATAAATAAATCTATCTATCTAAAAAAAAAAAAAAACAAGATAAAAACAACGTATGACGTCATGGGTTCATCAGGAACCTTTGTTAAATAAACTACAATAAAATGTTCATCCTACAATACAGGTACGTAAATTATAACAAGGGTTAACTTATAATTATAATAATGGTTAAAGGTTAACTAAATATATACTTTATTTTATTATATTTTACCGAAGATGTAAACTTGAAAGTTGTATTTGCCAATGATCTTACATATTAAGATAGTGTTTCCTAAACTTTCAACAACTGTGTACCACTTCTGTAATTTTCAGAATACTGAGTATCCTTCGTAAAAAAAAAAAAAATATTAAAACATGAAGTTAGTGCCTGTAACACTTTATTTTTTTTTTTCATTTTGTTACAAGGAAATGCTAGAAATTTTAAAACTATCGCTACAATCTATGAAGGGTCTGAGGTTCAGTACTTTGTTAGGAACTTACAAACTTGTTTCTAGAACAACGGTCATACAAGGAGGTGATTTGTTCGCGACCACGCTTAACCACTAAAGTTTTGCTTAATTTCGCAGTACCTAGTACCCACTTTATAGGGGCTGGGTGTGTATAGGGCCCCCGAACCCACACAGTTATCTCACATCTATAGTAACGGAATAAATAATTGTATACAACAGCCGGATTCTAATCGTAGTCCAGAAGAAAGCGTATGCTGAAATTTTAGTAAAACATATTAATTTTGTTTATGTTAAAATACAATTAGACACGTAAGTAATAAAATACGTACTTACATCTAAACGTACATATCTTAAAATTGTTCCTATTTAATTATTAATAATGAAAACCAAAACATCAAACAAATAGTTCCCTATTCTCCTACGCAGTAAAGGCCAATTAATACATGTATTTTTCCAATTCTTCCCATACCCCTGGTACCCTGGAGGTACTTTTATCACACTTTGGGATTACGAACATATTAAGTGTTATATTACGGACAAAAAGAACACTTAATATTTGCATAGTGAAACAGTACAAATACTTATATTATACTTAGAAAAAAAATAAAGTCGCTCTCACTAAAAAAACTATAACTTAAATTCAGTTAAAGGTTAAGAGAAGACGTCTTAAGTCGTCTTCAATAGCGGTCAAACAAAGAAGAACAAATAGTTTTAAACTATTTGTTCTTCTTTTTTTGACCGCAACCCTGACTATCTTCTTATATTTTTTTTATTGAATATCATTAATATTAATAAACAAATTTTTGACAAAATATTAAATAAATCATATAAAATACATTTTATTTTTTTTTTGTGTATCATAAATTAAATACTGTAGTAAGTTGTATGTATGTAAGTAAAAATGTATTCATTATTTGAATATCTACCTGCGACCTATTGGCACTTCGATTTCCATCGTCAAAAGCTCCGGGGCCATTTCTTCCTTCTTAAGTTTCATCTTCATCTGCTTGCGTAATAGTGAACTAATGCTAAGTGTAAATACATTACTTATATTGATTAATATTAATATGCGAAAGTGTGAGTTGTAACAGTACACGAAAACAAAAAAGTTAAACTTTCGTAAAATATTAACAATATATTAGCTAATAAATGTGGATATGAAGAAAATAAGGACATTACTACGATAGAACCCCGCTTATCAGCTCTAAGATGAAACTCAGGCACAGTCCATTAAACGGGGGTGCATAAAAGAAAAAACTCAAATATTAAAGTAGCTTATACATCAGCTAAAAATTTAAATCAAATTCAATATAACGGTTACGTGTTTATTGATACATGGTGAAGTTAAATTCATTGGACCAAAGTAAAATCATTTTTAAAAATTCGTTTAAATTAACAATTTAATTCGAGTGAACAAAAGATCGTTATATTTTGAATAATTTTTAAAATGAGAGCTTTTTTTTCAGTGTTTTCTCGATAATTTATTCATTTTCTTTCTTCTGCCAGTTAAGCGGGGTTCTATTGTAAATAAAAAAGTAAAAAATAATAATAATTTTATTTAAATAAGGGAAGATCATTAAAATAAAAGTAAGCTATACAAAAGTTACCATTCATATCCCTAAAAATCAGAAATTTGATTGCATATCTCCACAATCTTTCAATCCGTTATACACTCTACATAATTTTATTCCTTCCTGAAATCTGGACCAATCCTTGAAAAATCTTTAGTAATTCCGTCGAAAAATAGAAATGGTTTATAATGCTATAATTCTGCTTTTCTTGGATGGTGGCGCATTTGAGAAAAAAAACAATTGTTGGTTTTATTTTGAATTGAACGAATTCCAAAGATAGTACTGTAGATTGGGGTTGCTCTCTGGAAATAATCCACCATCACATGCATGGTAATGGGGATTACGTCACAGTGGAAGGAATGCATATATGGCACAGATTATTTATATATTTTACTGTTTATAATTTTATATTTATTAATCTTCATTTTTAGATATTTATAAGTTTTTATATTTATCACTTATATATTTATTACTATTCTTTAAATTTATTTATTTTTATGCATGTATATGGAGTATTTTATTTTGGATTTTAACGAAATATAATTGTGCATGACCATATAGGATTTTTTATGTATATATATTAAAATTGTTTACTATTTATTATACTGAGAGAACTAGATGGGATATTTAGATAAATAATAGAAGAAAAAAATGAATAATATTTAAAAGAATAAAAAAGATGGAAAAAAAAGAAAAATATTATATAACTAAAACAAGAAGAGTAAAGAAAAAGCACGTATTACTATCATGTATTTTAATATTTACCGACTATACCTATGCAATATGAGAATAGTAAGCAATTGACCAACTAGTCTCAGAATGATGTGTAGTACAAGAGCTCAAGAGGAGAAAAAAAAAACAGTTATTTCACCCCAATTTATGATTACTTTAATGAAAACTATATATAATTACTAGTCAAAATTGATGAGTCTGCCAAGTATAGGTTGGAGGAATAAAAAAAGGCAGATGTTTCAAAACGTTAAAAAAAAAAACCATTTAGAGTTATATATCTTTAAACTTAACACTATAAAAACCTAGAACCGAGAACGTCATTTCTTGTAGAGTAAATTTGCTAAAATATGAGCCGTAATAGAGCTATTTAAGTTGTAGTTCTCGAGGAATAGCCTTTTAAAAAGCAACATTTCATAAAAATGTACTGAAAGATTAGTAGTTAGTAAAGTTTTTTTTGAGAAATTTATATCTCAAAAACCACTCGACATACAGATGTCTATTAGCAATCAAATTAAACCTAGTTTAATGGACTATAAAGTTTATTTTCGTAGTTTTCATGATATTTGCTAAAATAAATTGATTTATAGTTGTTTGGAAAAATTTTTATTTGCCAAATTTATATTCATATGCGAATATCATAAATAGTACTACCTCTACGAACATATATTTATTTTTTCAAATATCAAATATTTTATCCGAACAACTAGAAATAAACATTTTTTTAATATATTTTGTCAAATGTCATAAAAACTACTACTACTATAAAGATAAAAGTTATGAACTATTTTATAGTAAATTAAACTAGCTTTAATTTGAGTGCTTACAGACATCTGTACGTCTTATAGTTTCTGAAATAAATTTTTTCATAAATCTAACTTATTGTCCCAACAACCATAAATACATTTATTTTAGTAAATACCATAAAAACTACTATTCCTGCGAAGATAAAGGTCATAAACTCCTTTGTAGTATATTAAACCAGCTTTAATTTGAGTGCTAATAGAGATCTATACGTCACATAGATCCTGACATAAATTTATCAAAATAAATTCACTAACTACTAATCTTTCAGTACATTTTTTTGAAATGTTGCTTTTTAAAAAGCTATATCTCAAGAACCATTGTACGTAAATCGGGGGTAATATTTTAGAAAATTTAATCTACTTAAAATTATGTCCTCTTAGGTTTTCTATTGATGTTGGTTGTTTTAAAGATATAGAGCTCCGAATGAAAAAAATATTTTTTTCAACGTTTTGAAACAGCCGCTAGTTTTTATTCCCCCTAACTATACTTGACAGACTCATCAATTTTTACTAGTAATTATACGTAGTTTTTATTAAAGTAATAAAAATTTGGAGTGAGAAAACTCCCTTTTTTTTCTTCCCTGCTCTTGTACTAGTGTGTATACCAACCGAATGTATTTGGGAGGCACATCGTTTTGAATAAAGTATTTTACTCTCTACTAGAGTTCTTTAGATTGTCCCGACTATGTTACTTTCTAAGGTAAATGTATGTTTAGGGTAGAAAATCGAAGGATTTAATATTAAATTATTCCAAAAATTTAACTTTTCGATACATAATCTCATAACATGATCTCTATAACCCGACATTATACCTAACTATATAAATATAAATAACGGCTAAAACGAAATTTCAAATACACTTATTTATTTTATTTAAAAAACAAAAATTAATAAAATAAGGAAACACAATACGTGTAAATATCGCCCTCATATAATTGCTCCAGTCAATCGCTGTTTTATTTGGTAGGTACAATATTTCTTTTTCCAATTAAATCGAGGACAAATTTATCCGGCAATAATAAATTTGTTATTGG
>NW_027111282.1:793260-797334 GCF_000696795.3 Halyomorpha halys | reverse complement strand
CATGGATATCTTTGCATATTTTCTTCCTTAGGATAATATTATAGTGTTGAAAGTATTTTATTGTATTGTATTTTGAAGGGAAAT
Source organism: Halyomorpha halys (assembly GCF_000696795.3). Lineage (NCBI taxonomy): Eukaryota > Metazoa > Arthropoda > Insecta > Hemiptera > Pentatomidae > Halyomorpha > Halyomorpha halys. The sequence continues at coordinate 797,250 of NW_027111282.1, read as the reverse complement.
TCTCATCTTTTCTTGTTTTAAATTTTCTAATGAAACAACACGCCTAAAACCATACGCATAAATAAACAAGGAAGGTTATATTTAGAACGCTACAAACTTTCATCAAACCTAATACTTTAGTGCCAACTAATCTTAAAAACCTCTTCCACGCAATACCTTTCTATAATAGAGTAATAACTAGTAACTACATATAATATAATAACTAATTTCTGTAATATAATAGCCCTTATAATAACTGAATCAACACTTTTCTTCAACCTTTCTCGTTATACCCCAACGGAAGCTTTCTATACACTTATTTTGGCTCAACATCACACAGTTATTTTATACATTAGCCTATATCTCAATAAGCAAGAGTTAATCTATAAAACCTTCTTGATACCGTTGATAATTATATCATTTTTCAAATAAACTATTAATTATTAACAATAAATTTCTCAAACAACCTCCCTCCTGATCAAAGCCTTTCACTTCTCCTTAAAACCAGGTTTTAGAAATCAATAAATAAATAAAAATCAAATACAATAAAAAATTTTATCTAATTATTTAAAAAATCCGTTTTACCATCAAACTAACTTTCTCAAGTGTGATTTTTACTATGTAATTATTGATTGAAAAAATCATTATATTAAACATGGGGGATAGAGAGGACTCAGGGATTCTCAGATTGATAGTGTAATATTGTATTTAATATTGTAATATTGTAATAGATTGATTACGTTTATTTTCTTTATCCGTTTGTTTGTTTATATTTAGAGTGAGATTTTATTCATTTTTATGATGTTTTTTTCTTTCATTTATTTATTTATTTTTATTCTTATGTTATTTTAGTGTAGTATGAATGTTATCAGTTATCATTATTATTTCTCAATGATGTGGCAGATTTTAATATTTATCTGTAAATACAATTTTGTAATTAAAAAAAATTAAACGTAATCTTTTCTATAATTTGAGCATTTTTTTTCCAATCTTATCTTAATAATATACAAATCAGCTACATTTTTTTTTTACATTGGAATATTTTAATTTTCCTTTTTTCTTTTTAGACTACTTATATGGTATGAATGAATAATTATAACTTTAATACTTCTTTCTCATGGTTGTGTCAGCATGTATTACTGTTCTTTAATCAAAAGTATTATTAGAAAATATATATAGATCTGAAAATATGTTATATATTTTATTTTTCAAAACATAGGCCCTATTAGTGATGTTGAATAAAAAAAACATAAAATAATAGATTCTTCTGAATTATTCCGTATCTCTCTCAAAATTTCAATAAGAGGAGAATAATATTTAAAATAACGTTTAATTTCATACAGGTGACAATCTTTTTATTTAATTTTAAAGTTTAAAAATCATTGGACTTACTTGTTTTTTCTCCAAAATTCTTATGGAAGGGTTCATGGGAACACGAGTTTTTATTTCGCTTCATATTGTCTACTACTTGTAAATAACAAACTATGTGAACGCACTGAAATTCAAGAATTAACTGTTTGCTTCATTGGTCAATTATGGGATTTGCATGAAGTCTTAAACATTCTTAGATTTAGTAAGGTAGGGGAGATGTAAATAAAAACAAAAATAACGTTATAGGCGATAAGAAAAAAACAACATGATTTCTTTGGTTTATTTAATGCTATTTAGGATTTCATAATTTTAATGTATGTAGACAACACAGGAAATAGACGAGTATGAAAAAAAAAATGTATTCAAACAGGATAAAAAAAGTGATTTTTTTTTAAAAAATGAATTAATCATTATTTTTCCATTAGAACCGTCTTAGTGCAGTAATCATTATTGTTAATGGAATCGTTAAACTTAAAAATTATTTTCACTTTTATGCATTAATTAATAATAATTTTTAATAATAGCACTACTACGATTGATTCACTTTACAAACTTAATTTAAACTCTCCAACGTTTCGGCCTTTAAGCTCTGTAATTAGGTGATAACAGAGTCCTAACCTGTTGAAGGTTTTATTGCTAATATTTTTATTGTGTTTCGTGAAAAAAAAAATTAAAATATAATGTTAATTTATTGAGATTGTATGTAAATAGGTTATGAAGATTATATGACATGGGTAATTGCCCTGTGACCGAAAAACGTTTTATAATGAATTGTGTTGTGTTATGGAATAATATGAGAACAGTTTTTAGGTTGTGTCCTTGAGAAAGGAACGTTGAAGAAATAAAATAAACTTTGTTGAGTGTAAAGCGGATTAATTGTAGTTGTATCATTATTAATATTAACCACTCTCAAACAATTATTTATATAATAAATTTAAAAAATAATTTTTAAGTTAATTGATAAAAACTATTATCTACTGTAATCCCTACTTGAACCAATACCTATTATGACCATCTCCTAAGGCCCTTTTGAATTTATTACAAGACAGCTAGACTGGGGCAGAGGTCACAAAGACATAAAAATAAAATCGTATTATTAAAAATGAGAAAAAAAAGGAGATTTTTATTACTGCGAGTTCAACAACATCTATACTTATAACGTTGCATTACAGAAAATAAGGCAAAAAATAAAGAAAATAAATTTCTTGTATGGCTACTTATTTATGGATAATTTTTTTTTTCGACTGTTTTAGGTATATATACATTTTTTTTTTTTTTTTGGTGGGTCTTGAGGATCATTCAATAATACAACTTTATAAAAACACTTCTTTTGGCGACGACGTTTCGCAACTTTATCGTTTGCATAGTCATGCCCTACAATGAAAAAAACACAGTTTTTTATAATATACATTCCCTTCAAATAATTTTCACAAAACTGCAATATACAGTGCAATAAAGTGGCCATTTATCCAAACTTTACACCAACAGGAAAGATAAAGATAAAATAGCACTACAATCTAATGTAGTGTATGAAATTCTCTGTCAAGAAAACAGTGGGAAATCCTATTTTGAAACTCCAGTACAGTATCCAAAAAGAAGAGTGTATCAACAACAATATAGTTGTATCTCTATAACAAACAACCCCAAGAAACCTGACCAAATAGCTCTCACTACACATTTTAGACTAACAGGAAATAAATTCAAATTTGATTTAATTTAAAATATTTAAAAGATGACAATAGAAAAACATTAGGCTCAAGCCATCATAAAAAAATCAGATGTACAAAATTTAAATTCATGTTATTCTAACCTAATAAATACATAAAGACACAATTAACAACAGAAAATAAAAACAGAGACAAAATATAAACAACAGACTGACTACCGGCTGAGAAATAAAAAAAAACCGGTACTAGAGGGGAAACCTGAACAAATCTTACCTTCATTTCAAAACCTATTAATTTCTTCCCTAAACATGAAGATAATCATAATGTAGGACACACTGCAGTTGAGAATTGTGAGTAATGTTTGTATTAAACCATATTTTGATTGTAATATTTATTATTCAAAAATTATTCCTGTAAATCTCTGGATTAACTAATTATATGTAACTACTATTAAAAACTATTTACTATAAAAAATGTTTAAATTAAATCTTGCACCTAAAGAAAATTTTACCTTAAAAGTTATTTATTAGTCCAATAAATATCCCCTTATAATATTGATGACATACTTCACAGTGGTGCTAAATACATTTCCACTAACTTTTAAAAAAAATACAATTAAAGATTTTCTTTTTTGGGGAAAATTGCAACTTTTCAATTATTTTTTAGCTGAACAGATTTCAATTTTATACCTGTCTATTACAACACTTTCTAGAAAAACAGTCTAAACTGCCAACTAATTACGAAAACTCATTTATATGTTGGTGTAAAGTTTGGATAAAAACGGCCACTTTATTGCTCTATGTTACTTGTAGTTTTGTGAAAATTATTTGAAGAGAATGTATGTTCTAAAAAACTGTGTTTTTCTGATTGTAGGGTATGGCTATGCAAACGATAAAGTTGTGAAACGTCGCCAAAAGAAGTGCTTTTATAAAGTTGTATTATTGACTGATCCTCAAGACCCACCAAATTATAT
>NW_027111282.1:785998-793160 GCF_000696795.3 Halyomorpha halys | reverse complement strand
TGTGTGATTAGTATCTTTACAAGAAATTGATTTTCTTTATTTTTTGCTTTGTTTTCTGTAATGCAACGTAATAAGTATAGATGTTGTTGAACTCGCATTAATAAGAATCTCCTTGTTTTTTTTTCTCATTATTTAATAATAATTTTTATGTCTTCGTGACCTCTTCCCCAGTCTAGCTGTCTTATAATAAATTCAAAAGGGCCTTAGGATATGGTCACAATAGGTATTGTTCCAAGTAGGGATTACAGTCTATAATAGTTTTTATCAATTAATTTGAAAATTATTTATCAAATAAATCAAAATTGTATCCTTGTATAGTCTCAACACTTTTTATCACATCAATATTCCAACGTTATGTATATTATTAGTGATAATGTTACAAATGAATATATAATATAAGCTATTAAATATTTAGATTGTCCTTGAGGATGGCCGAAACGTTGGAATATTAAGGTAATAAAAAGTATTGAGACTATACAAGGATACAATTTTGATTTATTTAATAAATAATTACCAGTCTCAAGAAATTGAAAAAATATATTTACAATTGAAATATAGACCTCAAGACCCACCAAAATATATACATAGCATAGCATATAACCAGATCACGATTAGAGAAAAAAGAATCAGTCAAATAGGGCAAAGCATTAAATTTGTAAGTCAAAAATTAAACTTTAAAACAAAAATTAAAAACTACGAATAAGTACGAACAAGGATGATTTCGTCTGATCAGAAGATTTTAATCATAGTAGTTCTTTAATTTGCAATAAAAAAATTGGACTAAATATAAGAAGAAAAACTATTGTCCTAATTCCTAATAATAATTAAATTAAGTTGACATTTCGAGGCCTAAAGCTATTTTACCTATATATTTTCTTGAATATGGGCACATCTAACGGAATGCCTATTTTATCGAACAAGCTTATAAACATTTTAAATCTATAGGTTTTTTTTTTATTCAAATGTTGACTTTATTCTATTCTTCTAAACTTTTTGTATATTAGATAACCGTGCATCTTCGAACTAATTTACTAAACAAACGTATTGTGCCAGTACTTTACCCATTTTTCGAGATATACCGTTTAAAAAAAATTCAACCAATTAACCTAGTAATATCTGTATTGTAAATTATATAATATTTAAAGAATAGTCGAAAAATAACACAGCAATTAAAAAATAAATATATGTATATATAGTTGACCGTAAAAATCTAAATATAAGATGGTCAGGGTTGCGGTAAAAAAAACAAAACAAATAGTTTAAAACTATTTTAAAGTCCAACGTTTCGCCCCACTTTGCAGGGCTTCATCAGGGCTAAAAAGATACAAAAAAACCGAGAATATTACTACAATATGGTAATTTAAGCTAGGATAAATATCATGTAAAAATGAAGTGATAAGAAATTACATATAAATAAAAGGGAGCAAGACATAAAATAGTATCAGTATGAAATAAACTTGAAGAAACAATGATAAGAATAAAAAATAAGTAACAATGGCAAGAGTAAATAATTTTTTTTTTATTTATTTGTTGATATTTACAACTGTATAAAAAAATACAACCAGTAAATTTTATCATAATGACATAATGATATACAGGATGTAGAGAAACTACCCAGTAGTAGAACTCTAAAAACAGTTTACAATATAAGGTCTCGAGGCCATCTTCTTTTCAGGCGCCTTGGAGGATTGCCAGGAATGGAAGAGGAAGCAAGGTTAGAAACGAGTGGGTTTGGGTGGTTAGGAAGTTTATTATGGAAGGAATAATATCGGGTTCGGGCTAGATCGGTTACATAAGGAACATTTAGGTCTTTATGGATGGTTTTATTAGTAACAAAATAAGGAGCATTGAGGATTTTACGATGGATTTTGGATTGTAAAGATTAGTAAATATTTTTTTAAAAAATACGTATAATATACAGTTAAAAAAAAAAAAAAAAAAGTACAGGAGACTTACATAAAACAAAAAATACGGGGGAAAAAATGAATAAGAAGAAAGTAAAGATTAAATAAACGTCTTGAAAGAATAAATATAAACAAAAATAATAATAATGATAATAAATGAGCAAAGAACAAATAAGGACAACCTACCTGTTCAAAGCGAAAGGTTGAACAGAAGGCGACAATAAAGCGGAAGCGTAGAGGAGTGGGGAGGAGGTGGCCAGCCGTTTAACGGCTATGATGATGCCCTGCAAAGTGGGGCGAAACGTCGGACATAAAAATAGTTTTAAACTATTTGTTCTTTTTTTGACCACAACCCTGACCATCTTCTTATATTAAAAAAATAAATAAGTGCAATGAAAAAACTGAAAAAGATCTTAAACTAATAAAAAATAAATAATTTCAGGCTATTATAAAATGAATAGTAAAATTTCGATATGATCGTTATTTATTAAATCAAAATTCTTCCCTTATCTTAGGGTCAAAGAAAGTTTTTTTTTAGTAAGCACGTCTCAGGTTCATTTTTTAAAATTCTTAATTTAAAAATAAAAATAATTTTTAATTAGTTCAATTGCTTTACCGCACAAAGCAAATTTATATTAGGCTTTACTTCTTTATTTTTTTCTTTAAATATAAATGTTTATATTTAAAGAAAAAATAATATATTATAATTATACGAAATGATGTGAAATTTATATTTTGTTTACAGATATCGGTTTATCATAAATTGATTATTTCGTTGGCCAGCACAATTATCACTGTGAAAAATTAATGGATTCATTTGTTATGTATGAATCTAAGTAGAAAACTAATCTCATTTACTCCACGCTCCTCCGTGCCATATATACAAGTTACTTCTGTTGACATCAATTCCAACATCGTTCAAAATAAGTTCAGATGCAAATATTTCAATTAAAAAAAAAAAAAAAAAAAAAAAAAAATTCCAACTTATCGCAAAGCAAATTGTCTCGCTATTCAAGAAAACGATTCGAAAAAATTCTCTTGAAAATAATGAAACTAAACTTACGCCGTTGTTCAAGAAATATTATACATGACTTATGTGTTCAATGATGGAAAATTATAAAGGCTTAGGGAACCAGAAGGTTCGATGTCGATACTACTAATAGTTCTCTACACAAATCTGACCCGTGACGTTCCTCAAAACTAAAATCTACTGAATCAGTCTTAACGCAAAATCCTCCCATCTACGTTTCGGTCAACCCCTCGGACGTTTACCCGTCGGTTCAATGTTTATCAACATGGTCCTAATTAAACCTTTAACTAAAATCCTTTCAAAAATTAAAAAAAAAACTTTTTTTTTAGTTGTCCCAATATAAATTTTTTTTTATGTTTGTGTCTTGTAAAAAATCAGCAGTTCTACCAACATATCACTACTTACTTAAAAATAACAATACATTAAAAGTTAGATTTTCCAACTTATTCCATACTGAATAATCCCCCAGCTGAAATTCTACATGTGCCAGACTTCTCACGTGATAGATACCGTAAAATCTTGCCCTATCTATTAGCTATTTGCAGGCAACACGTGATTTTATGATATTCCCTAAATAGCTCATCCTATCTACCCTACCTCTGATCATTCATCATTCCAAAGTCATGTTTTTATTGTTTCATTGTTGTTCAAATAATACCTATTTCACACAAAATTTATTCTGTAAAATACATTATTATTTCAGTCATATACTATCTTCATTTAAATATCACACTGGGCTTAATCCAGAAATTGTCTTTTGGTGGGTCCAAAAGACAGATAATAATATTAACTCTTAGTATAAAAGAGCAGAAACTCCGTAAGAGAAATGAACTAATTGCTAGAATATAAATTGTACGATTCCAATCAGTTCTTTAAACAACATCGACATTTCGCATACTCTTATAGCATGTTTTTGGGATTAATCATATGAGGAACTGTCTCTGATTCATATGTCTCTTTGGACTGTTGATATGAGATGTGTTGCATTTTATCTTCATGTGGTATAAGTACTCTTGTTCTGATGATACTTGAATTGATGAAACGTATTGAACTTTCTGATTGGAATCTTCCATTAACATTCTAATAAAATTGACTCTTAATAAGACTCTTTATTTGTTTTAAAAACTAAATATTGCAGCTAATGCCGTTGGAGATAGTAATCTTACTTTATTACGTGAAATGTAAACCAAGGTCAACGATCTCTCTTAAGATAAACTGCTGAGAAGATTTTCTGGTATCAAGTGTAATTTTAATACAAACATTTTAGGTTTCGATCTTCATTAAAACAAATAATAAATCTGTACCATTAAAACCCATGAAGGGTGCAGTACTTTGTAACGAAGTAATTTGAAAGTGCAGTATTTTGTAAAGAAGTAACATTACTAGACCAATGGTTGTACAAGGAAGTGATTAGTCAGAATCACGCTCAACAACCAGATTTTTCCCCATTCAAGGGTACTCACTTTTACTCAATATATACAGTGCCTGAAATCCACTTTACCCACACCTTTCTTAATATAGAAATATAAAATAAAATTATTCCAAAATCGCGGCCCAAGTCTGCCCATAGCTGTATATTGTCAATATTCCACCACAACCTCGCATCAGTTGATATAATAATCAGACAGAAACTTAACCTTGAAAGCTGAGGTAAATTATGCTAAGTAATTTTTGATGACCACTGTAAGGATATGCAAAAGGTCGAATGGTGAGTTATTGGTCGGTCGTTTAAAGTCATGTGAGATTGGATTCGAGCAATTTATTTTCTTTTTGCTTTTTTTTGTTAAGGGTTAATTTTATTTTATTTCCCCCCACCTAAAGACAATATCAGGATCCTTCTCTATGTGCTACTCAAATGAAGACAGAAGATGAATGACTGAACACTCATTATGCCATATTTTGAGCAATTTAATTAGTTTTCACATATCTCAATGATTAGAATCCATTGACAGTCCTTTGTCTCTCTCTATCCTTCCAAGCAGTGTTCCATGTCCATAGATTGTCTAGATGGTTCTTGGACCAAGTTTGCCAAATCTACCATGGTCAAAATTTAAATTTATTCTGCTTGAGCACTGGTGTGTTTAGAAAAATCTCCATTTTAGCAAAAAGAGTTTTGTATGACTTCTCAAATAATTTTTAAAAATCTTTTCTGTCGTTTCTGCTCAAGTTAGGGTTTATCATGACTTTTAAATAGATAAGCAATCCTTTTATCCACTCTAAGTGCAGTTTGCTTAGATCATGTTACTAAAGTTTAAAGTGCATTTTTCAGCTATTACTATTACAAATATTTTTTTAAAAATATATTAGGCCACTGCTACTATTCTATAGTAAAATCATTCAAAATTAGATATTTTATAAAACTGCATAACATCATTCATTACTTAATGGTGATTGTAAAATAAAAGGAAAACATACGGCAGTTTTAGAACATTTTTGCCTGACTGATTTGTGGTACTAAGTTTGTTTTTATTTAGACGACAAAAAAATCTTAAATATTTATTCCTTACATTTGTAATTTGAAGCTCTTTTATTTAATCTAAGCACAAAACCAATCTCCAAAATCAAAAAGAAAATTATAAAGGCTTAGGGAGTCCGAAGATTCGATGCCGATACTACTAATCGTTCTCTACATAAATCTGTCTAGTGACCTCAAAACCAAAATCTACTAAATCAGTCTTAACGTAAAAACCTCCCATCTACGTTTCGGTCAACCTCTCGGACGCTTACCCGTCGGTTCAATGTTTATTAACATGATCCTAATTAAAACTTTAACTAAAATCCTAGCAAAAATTTAAAAAACACTCTTTTTTTTTTAGTTGTCCCACTATTAATTCAAAACAAAAAAATCTTAAACATTTATTCCTTACATTAGTAATTTGTGGCTCTTTTATTTATTTTTGGAAATATCTCTTGGATTATACTAACTAGTAACCATTCATTGCACTTTTATATTCAAAATCCTCTTTTCAATTTAATCAGAGCTATTTATTCCTGCATCAAATGAAAAATATTTCGAACACCAAATGACTTTGATGAATTAGTTGATTAGGTATTCGTCTTGCTCTGTCTTTCTTGGAGTTAAAATAATTATTTTAACCTTCTCTGATCGACAACATTTTTACAATCGTATTTCCTTCCTATGTATGAATTCTTCAGTAATCAGTGAGTTTTAGCAAAAAACTGCTGATCTGACTTAAGCTTAACTGTAATAAATTGATTAAATTCATAGAAGATGAAAAAAAACAATACACCATGTGATAACATCGTCTATCTCCAATGTAATTCTCATTTTCCATCTTTTTTTCACTTATATTATTTTGTATTTTTATTTTTTTTTTTATTATTGAGTTATATAATTGCGCAAGGTAATTCCATTAAAAATATTTCTTAGAGATAGAGCCTTTCAATCAAGAGGTTTTTAATTCTAATGCTTCATAAAATTTATAATCAATTTTCTCTGTTTTTTTTTCTGTAGGAATAAAATTCAATTTTATTCCTCAGAGTTCTTCCATGAAGAATCAAACCTCAGCTTGTGGCATGTTTAATTATTTTCTTAATTCCTGGTAACGGAAGATCCAGGTATTATCATAAGCCTGTGCATATATTATCTTTTCTTGTATAGTTTTCCTTCAGAAGAGTAAGTTTAATTACTTTTTTGGCTTATTGGAACAATATATATCGTATGAAAGTATTAATTAACTATTTGAGCTTAGGACATCTCATTGCACATGTACCCCCTTTGGTTTTGAAGGGGACACTTTGTTCTGGGGCCAGCTCAGACGTCCCTAAGGGTCTGAGTGCACTCGAGACAACACTCCTTTAAAAAAAAAGAATTATTGAGCTACCAGTCCTCCTACTAGGTCAGCCATTTGCAATACCAAGTGAGAAAAAACTTGTCTCACTCTGCCTACAAAAATATTATTGTCTTTGAAAATAATTATTGGAAGTAATCATCACAGATGATGGGCCTATTAGAAGATATAGGAATTGTAAAAAACATAGGTTGAAGGGGAACCAAAGACATTTTGGATAACCACTAACAAAAAAAGAAAAAAACTAATAAAATAATTTTAAAAACGAAAAAAAAAAATAAAGGTACATATACTTTAAAATATTTATATTATTCATTTATAACACTTAAAAAAAGAAAAATTAAATATAATATAAGCCTTATTAAGAGAAAATATTTCAATAAATACCATAAAACCACAAACAGCTACTATTATGG
>NW_027111282.1:779366-785828 GCF_000696795.3 Halyomorpha halys | reverse complement strand
AAAGATTTTTATGTAGCATTACGTTGAATTTTATCGAGTTTATATTTTTTAACATCAGTATTACTTTCATACATTTACGATATATGCCCGCATAACATTAAATATAATTAGTTTTATACATCATTATATTATTTATATTTTCTTGATATTGTGTTTAATGAGTAAAATGTATACTTATTCAAAATGATATATTCAGAAAGACTTAGCTCATATTTAAAAAAGTAAATTGTTAATTTAATTATATCTCGTGATGTTAGAACACATTTTATGAATTTCGTTACCAAAGTTATATAACACAGTATATTTAACATGATAATATGTGGTTTTAATTAAGTTGTATAATTATAATTATCGGCATTACCTTGAACCCCGAAATCGTCGCCACAAGGTGCTGAAAAACCTTTGATCAAGTCTAAATTGTATTCTATTTCATGAACAAAATTAAAAATAGTTATGATTATGATAATATTAAATACGTTAAACTAAGATTCTATAATATATTATTCTATCTTTTATTGTGTAGTGCATACCGAATTTGTGAAATAGTAAAATTTTATATTATTTAAAAATTTATTTTTTATTATTGTTATGAGTTCTTTTTCAATTTTAATAAAAATAACGTCACTAATTATTTTTATTTTTTATTATTATTATTATAATTGGTAACTGTGACAAATATAATTATATAGAGTAACATTTGAAATTTTTTTTTTTTTTTTTTTTTTTATGGAATAAATTTAAATTTAGAGAAACCTGAAAAGTGATACAATCAGCCATTGGTTTGCCTTTAAGTTTAAAATTAAAGAAAACAAATTTTGGAGATTGGTTGTGATAAACGTTGTGTCGGCAAATGCATGTTGTATTGTTTGCGAATAGACGAACGGTTGATCCTAGAACTATACTGATATAACAGATCATAAAATGTGTCTAGCCAATAGGAAAAGAGGACAGAGACGATCCTGTAGCCGATAGCAATAAAGGATACTCACTAAGGCGGCCAGGAGCCGGCTCAACACTGGACTGACTCGCCACAACGTGCCCCCCTCCTTCCCCCCCGGAATATCCTCGACCACTCCCCGTTACCTGAGGTTCACAATATGCAATTAGTATGCATGGCCATCAGATCCCGATGCTTCACTAACGGTTATCGATTCTACACTACATTATTCTAATCACAAACCAAACTATCAAATTCTATTCTTGACACAGTTGAACCGAAAAAATAGACACACTTTAATATATTGTATTTCATCAAAAAATATTCAAGTGCCTGAGCATAATTAAAAAATTAATTAATGATCTTCAAGATGTGATTCTACTCATCCCAAGAGGCCGAGGACCGATCATATCAATCTTACCATCAACGAATCTTACCATGAACTCCTTCCAGTACGTTATAAAATATTTATGTTAATCCTAACTAGTGGGATCACGAACAAGATGAAGAAATCTGCAGTTCCTATAAACAATATATATTTGAAAGCCTAAGCCATCTTCTTCTCCAGTGCCCATCATCCAATGTATATTGAGAGAGAAAGCTGCAGAAATATATATCCTATTCATCTCCTTATGTTAATGTAGAGAACATTCTCAATATAGACAGTATCAAGAAAGAGAATCATATTTATTTATTTTTATTATCTGTAGCCAATATATACTCTATTCCCGGAATGATACCATCCCTTTCCAATTGAATGGTTATTCTCAGTGTTTTTTTATCATTTGGGTGTTGATCCGGTTTATGTTTGTTTTATTGTGAGTTTTTATTGTCTGTATTTATTTTATATTACTTGGTATATATTAATAATTATTTCATAAATGAAGTAAAATTACGTATCTACTATCGAGTGCGGGAAAAAACTCATATTAAGACATATTTTGTAAATATTTTAAATTATTTGTACAAGAAGTCATGTTATTTAACAAATAAAAAAACTATTAAGATGACGAAATACGCTTAAGAAATTATCTAAGATCGGTTTTAGACGAAATCATTCGGGGTAGTTCATCAGCTTTACATAGATTTAAAAAAGGCCTACGATTCTATTGACTGCAAAAAGCTTTATAATACTTCGATTCAAGGGGGAATACCACAGAAGAATTAGTTTGAATGAAGATCGAATCGGTAATCATTATTCTAGTACAAGAACCCAAGAGGGAAAAAAAGGCAGTTATTTCACCCCAATTTATGATTACTTAATTGAAAACTAGATATAATTACTAGTCAAAACTAATGAGTCTGCCAAGTAAAGGTAGGGGGAATAAAATATGGCTATTTCAAAACGTTAAAAATAATTAATTTTTCTTTCGGAGCGCTATATCTTTACAACTAGCAACAACAATAGAAAATCTAAGAGAGCATCATTTAAAGTAGAGTAAATTTGCTAAAATCTAAGCCCAAATAGAGCTATTTACATCCAATAGTTCTCGAGATATAGCTTCTTTAGATTAGATACCAAATTATCAGCATAACCAAGTACTGGTATTTTACCACCTAAAGATAAACCCGTTTCAGAATACTTAAAATTCTAATAAAATATTCTCATGCTAAATTAAATAAGATAGGTGATAGGGGGTCCGAATAGTACAAGAGCCGGGAAGAAAAAATGCAGATATTTCACCCCAAGTTTGATTAGATTAATGAAAACAATGTTTAATTACTAGTCAAAACTGATGAGTCTGCCAAGTATAGGTAGGGGGAATAAAAAAATGGAGGCTGTTTAAAAACCATAAAAAAAAAAATTAATTTTTCATTCAGAGCTCTATCCTAAAAACTACCAACAACACAAGAAAACCTGAGAGAACATTATTTAAAGAAGAGTAAATTTTCTGAAATATGAGCCATAATAGAGTTATTTACGTTAAATAGTTTTTGAGATATAGCTTTTTAAAAAGCAACATTTCGTAAAAATGTACTGAAATATCAGTAGTCATTTAATTTATTTTGAGAATTCTATATCTCAGGAACTATGTGACGTACAGATGTCTATTAGCACTCAAATTAATGCTAGTTTAATGCACTATACTTTAATAGTTAGTGAATTTATTTTGAAAAATCCATATCTCAAAAACCATTTGATGTACAGATGTCTATTATTACTCAAATTAGAGCTGGTTTAATGTACTATAAAGTAGCTTATGACGTTTATTTTCGTATGAGTAGTAGTTTTCATGAAATATGCTAAAATAAATTGATTTATAGCTGGCAAACATCTGTACATCCAATGGTTTCTGAAATTATGTTTTTCATAAATCGAACTTATTGTCATGTTTGCCAGCGCTCAAATTAAAGCTAGTTAAATTTACTACAAAGTAGTCAATAATGTTTATCTTTGTAGGAGTAGTAGTTTTTATGATATTTGACAAAATAAACTCACAATGTTAATTTCTAGTTGTTCGTATAAAATGTTGGATTTTTGAAAAATATATCTCTAGACACATAAGACGCACATATGTCTGACAACCCTCAAACTAAAGGAAATTTAACTTACTATAAAGTAGTTTATGACACTTATCTTCCTAGGGGTAGCAGTTTTTATGATATTCACATTGGAATATAAATTTGGCAAATGAAAATTTGTCTGAACAACTATAAATCAATTTATTTTGGTAAATATCATGAAAACAACTATTCCTACGAAAGTAAAGTTCATAAACTTCTTTATAGTGCATTAAACTAGCATTAATTTGAGTGCTAATAGACATCTGTACGTCACATAGTTCCTGAGATATAGAATTCTCAAAATAAATTAAATTACTACTGATATTTCAGTACATTTTTACGAAATGTTGATTTTTAAAAGGCTATAACTCGAGAACTATTGGACGTGAATAGTTCTATTAGTGCTAATATTTCAGCAAATTTACTCTTCTTTAAATAATGTTCTTTTTAGATTTTCTATGGTTGTCGATAGTTTTTAAGGTATAGAGCTCCGAAAGAAAAATTAATTATTTTTAACGTTTTGAAATATCCATATTTTATTCCCCCTATCTTTACTTGGCAGACTCATCAGTTTTGAATAGTAATTAAACATTGTTTTCATTAATCTAATCAAACTTGGGGTGAAATATCTGCCTTTTTTTCTTCCCGGCTCTTGTACTATTCGGACCCCCTATCACCTACCTTATTTAATTTAGCATGAGAATATTTTATTAGAATTGTATGCATTCTGGAACGGGTTTATCTTTAGGTGGTAAAATACCCGCACTTGATTATGCTGATAATTTGGTATCTAATCTAAAATCTAGTAAGAAATTAGGTTTTGAAATAAATTTGGATAAATAAATTATGGGAAATACATTTGAACAAGTAGAGAAGTTTATTATTTAAGTTAAATAGTAACTAGAAAAAACGAAATTGATGACGAAATAAAAGCGAGGTCAAAGGTGTTAAATTCTTGTTATTTTTCTATTTCGAAATTGCTTAGCTCTTCTAGCCTTCTGTCCAGAAACTTTAGAATTAGAATTTACAAAACTATTATTCTTCATACTGCTTACAGATCCAAAACTTGGTATCATACACTAAGGAAAGAAAGATGTATGAAAATAAAGTTGAAATATATTAGAACGTAATATGATTCGCTTTGGAACAACCATGCAAATGAGAATTGCATTGCTCGTAGGAAGTAGTACAATAGTAAAACATAATTAAGTAAACGAAATAATTAATTAATCATATATATCAGAAAGGAATGTTTCACAAGATTCAGCCGGTCGTATGCTCTACATGAATGTATATTGGATCTTTCGAAACCATTTTATTCAAGTATTTCATTGCAGAATGAAGGAATTCAATTCAATTAGATATGATTTGTAAAATTAACTTCTTTTCTTCACTTATGCAACTGATGTAAGTATTTTCTTTATTAAAAACAGTTTTATAACGATGTGTCAATAATACAACCTATTACCACGTTATATTGCGATATCACTCTAAACATATTGTATTTTGATATAGTTTAATTTTATATCGCGTATTGATAACTTACTTTCTGTACTAAGTCTAAACAAAATGTTCATCTTGGTGTTTTACGAAAGGGGATTATTATGAACTTAAAAGAATTCTATTATAATTGTGAGAAAAAACAGTATTAAAATTGAGAGACCTCGCTGCAGGGTTTAATATACTTATATTTTCGAAAGCCAAATTTAATCTCTAAAGGGGCAGATTAATGCGTTAATGATTAACAATTTATTTTATAGATTATAATAGACAGAGATTTTGAGGTTAGGTCTCTTATTATGGAAATAATACATTATGGCTTATCTGTCTGACGTCTTGGAGTCTCGCCGCTTCCTCGAACTGATGCTTCGTGCGTCTGTGGGGGAAATGGTGAACACCATGTATTTTGCTCGCACTTACGTTTCGTACGTGCAGAGACTACCATAAGTCCCTCAGGTACCTCTCTCTCGTGGTGGAGGCAGTCGAGTTGTGGCTTGCATGCTGCAGCGAAGGTAATCCCTATGGGGCATTCTGAACCAAAGTCTTCAGTGCTTCGCGACTACCGCTACAAAGGCAGGTATTAAAAAATCAGAACCCTACCCAGGACTTCTGTAATCTGACACAAAATAGCATATTAAATGTGGCAGCAGTCATTGCTCATAAGAATTACTATCAGATTCTTATTTATTTAAATATAACAGTAAATAAGTTCCATAATTTCTTGGAAGAAATCAACCAATTGCAATTATTAATCCATACCAATCTTCTATATTACATATAGTATAATTTCAATAAATTCAAACAAATTGTTCTAAACCATATAGCACCTCCTCGTTTTGATGCTTTGGCCCATCACCAGGATTATATAGCTGATTTATAACACTGCAATTAATTGCACTAGGCAATCCCTTAAATTACTTTTAATCTTACTCATTTTTTCTTATTCTTATCCATCTATATAATAATAATTTATTTATATGTTTATGAGGCTACCCTCGTCCAAATATAGTTAGCCTGTGAAATGCATGCAATTGAATAGAATAAATTGTAGTAATTTTACAAAAATGATGTGTTAAATATCATTTATATAAACTAATAACAAACAATATACCCAAGCTGGTCTATTAAACAGTAAAACAAAAACGTTACTTCATATTTACTAATATTTTTTTAAATAATTTATTTTTTGATATTTACAACTGTATACATATATACACATCAAGTAAATTTGCTGTAAGTGATATTATGACATGATAAAAGCATGTGGAGAATCTACCCATTGATAGAACTCCAAAAACATTTCTAAAGGAGAAGATCTCGAGGCCATCTCTTTTCAGATGTCTAGGAGGATTATTAGGTAGTGAAGGAGAAGCCAGGAAACGAGTTGGTTTGGGTGGTTGGGAAGTTTATTATGGAAGGATTGGTATCTGGTTCTGGCCAAATCGGGAACATAGGAGACATTGAGGTCCTGATGGATGATTTGATTTGTGACAAAGTAAGGAGCATTAAGGATTTTACGA
>NW_027111282.1:774883-779316 GCF_000696795.3 Halyomorpha halys | reverse complement strand
TAAGGAGCATTAAGGATTTTACGAAGGATTTTGGACTGTAAGGATTGGATTCGAGAGGAATTAGATGGTTTAGTGGAGCCCCATAGCTCAACTCCGTATGTCCAAACAGGCCTTATAATAGTAATGTAGATCAGTCTTTTGCAATGGATTGGAAGTTTGGACCGTTTGTCTAGTAAATGTTGTAATATTACTAATATTAAAAAACAAAACAAAAAACTATAATTCTTATTGGGGCGATAGGTGTCCAACTCTAAACAAAAGGTTTTGGGTTACATATAAAAAACAGTTTAAGGTCCAATCCTGAGGGTAAAGACAGAAATTCATAAAACTGATTTCGGCTAATATCGCTTAGCTTCGGCATGTATCGGATTCGGTTCTCGTGATACGCGGGGGAATTTGTCATAAAATGGAAACAATCCTCCAGGGCCGTTCCATCACCAGCTGGACAAAGCTCTTGTCGGTCCAAAGTATATTTGCGTGGACAGACATTTAGCGTCATTGAATATCTACAGGAAAGTCGTAGTTGGGCAATTATTCTCAAGTGAGTTATAGAGCAACGGATTTTTAAGTAGCTTTGAGGAATATCCGTTTTAATGAAGACCCTACCATACCATTGGTTATAGGTCGATTCTCGTAATAACTAGAGGTCTTTATCCTTGACAAATTCCCTGTATCTATCCAAGATCTCCCCTATTCTAATTTTGATACTTACCGGATCATTAAGTAGCATCGGGTCAAACATTCCGAAGCTCTCCAATATTTTTCTTATCTGCGTTGCCCAATTATATCGCAGACTCAAACGGTTGTTACTGTCTAGCTGATGTAGCTTTAAATAATATTATTTCGTGAAGCGAGTACAACTCATGTAAAGTATTTTTATTGGCCAGGACAGAGTTTGCTTTAAAAAGTGATATCCCACAGGAATGGGTGCCACTTCTAGTCTTACTATAAAGTGTGGGGTGTTTCGTTGCAAACACAGCAGTCGCTTGTAGTACTTAGCTTGTATATTTTCCAATTCCTCTATTGGCTTCACGGCCCAAATAGGTGCCTACCCATATTATCTATCTATATAATTGATATAATTTTACAGAAAGCAACGATTTTAAATCAATAATCCATGTGAATCATCTTCCTGATTAATGTTTTTATTAAAAACAATTTCACACAAAAAATCGACCTCCCAAAGTTCCATGGTAAAAATCCTAAGGATTACATTGCTAATGTATTAAAATGCAGGAAATCCACCAGGCGAATTCCTTATCTTCCTCGTATGGCACTATAAGGAACGTAAGTTATAAGGATTATTCATTGAAAATTTTTAATTTATTTAAGATTTCAATAAAAAAAAAAAAAATAATATAAAATCCTCAAAAAATCTTCCACTTTGCCAATAATCACTATTATAATTTCTATATTCTCATTCGCACCATTTCAACTAGTAGTCCAACAGCCCGGGTGAAAAAAAAAAGATGAAAGAAGTTGATATTCTGTTACTTTCCTAAATTTTGTCAAAATTAATTACTTGCCAAAGTTAGGGGAATACAAAATGGCGACTATTGCAAACCTACAAAAAAAAATTCATTTAGAGCTCCATAACTTTAAAACTACTAATAAAAAAAATAAAAATAATAGAACATTACTTGAAGTAGAATAAATTCAAATAAGATATGAGCAACAGGTTTTTTTCTCAACGCGAAATCGATATTTTGAAAATTTATTTCGAAAAATATCATGAAAACCACTGCTCCTACAAACGACTTACACAAGTCAATTATTTAACTTTCAAGTTATGAGTATTCATAATATTCTCTAAAATAAATTCCCAAAATGTTCATTCCTCATATAGTAAAATTACTCTTAGAGTAAAATAAATAAGTGTAAATATGCGTGTTTGTGCTAATTCTTTATCTATTAGTAATAAATTATCAATTATAAAACGTTCTTACGCTTTTTTTTTTTTTTTTATGTTCAAGTTAAGAGAAATTCTGAATGCAATCTTCTAACATGCTCTAACACAGCGGTATCCAATTTTTTTTTACCATCCTAGTTGGGCTAAACCAAAAAATAGAAAAAAAAATGTCTCCACAACTTATCCTTGGAGCGGTTGAGTATGAAGAAAAACAAGAAAAATCAATGCAAAGTAAATGCTATTATGCACTTATATACATTATTTTAATTCTATTTTATTTTTGTAATATTATGAGAAAGTGGCGTTCGTTTGCGGGACTCCAGGCATACGCGTGTGGCTGGTGTGTACTTTAGTGAACACTGCTCTAACATATTGGATAACTTGATATAGAACCATATGTTTATCAATAGCTGTTAGTCGATATTATAAAACTTTTTGATAGTAAGACCTATCGTACTATCATCAATCCTACAAATTATGTGAAGCTACAAACAGTACAAGAGCCCAAGATGAGAAAAAAGTCAGTTATTTCACCCCAATTTGTGATCACCTTCATGAAAACTATGTATATTCAAAATTAACATGTCTGCCAATTATAGTTATAGAAATATTTCAAAACGTCAATAAAAAATACTTTTACATTCCGAGCTCCATATCGTTAAAATTACCAACAGCCCTAGAAAACCTAATAGTGCATTATTTAAAATAGAGTAAATTTACAAAAATATGAGCCCTAGTAGAGCTATTTATGTTCAATAGTTCCTAAAACACATTTTTTTTAAAAGCATCATTTTATAGAAAATGTATTGAAAAATCAGTAGATAGTGAATTTATTGGGGGAAATCTATATCGGAGTAACCATGAGACGTACAGATGTCTATTAGCACACGAATTAAAGCTAGTTTAATGTGCTATAAAGTAGTTTAAGACTTTATTTATAATCTTTACAATTTCTTGAGACTGGTTAATATTGTTTAAATAAATAAAACTTTATCAATTTTAGCCTCAATCTTCTAAATAAAATTTGGGCCAAAATGGTTTAGGAATATATTATGTTATTTTTTACTATATGTAACCTACTATCATCAGTTATTCTTATACATTTTTTAATATAATTATATATTACATTTATGACGAATAAAATGTTTTCATTTTTAATTTAATGTTGAACAATTGACGAATTAGATAATTAAACATAATCTAAGAATTTTTTATTAACAAAATTATATGATTCTCTAATGTTTTAATGTATCATAGGGTAATTTGTGGATATAAATAATCTGGGCAGAATAGCCTGCATAAAGTTGTTTTTAAATGATGTGGATTTAATTGTATTAAGATATAAAAATTTATTAATAATATTGTTAATTGTTAAAAATCATAAGTGTAATAAAAGCTGTTTATGATAGATTGTCCTTGAGGGTGTCCGAATTCGCCGAAACCTCGGATTTATAAAGGTATAAAAAATGTTTTGAGACTAAAATGTATAAAATTTTATATATTTAAACGGCAGTTAAAGACGTTTTATCTTCAAAGGAGTAGTAGTTTTCATGACATTTACTAAAATAAGTTGTTTTATGTTTGGATAAACTTTATATGAAAAATTCATACTCATATGCAAATAACATGAAAGCTACTGAGAGCTTATGTATATCTACACGTCTCATAGTTCCTGAGACAAAGGTTCATTTTTCCGAATAAATTTCATGAAATGTTGTTTTTTTTAAATTTTATCTCGGAAACTGTTGAATGTAAATAGCTCCACAAGGGCTTATGTTTCATCAAATTTACTCTATTTTAAATGATGTTCTATGATGTTTTTTTAGTGTTTTTCGTTGTTTCAAAGATATGAAGCTCAATGAAATGAAAAATTAATTATTTTAACATTTTGAACTAGCCACTATTTTGAATTCCCTTACTACACTTGGCAGACTCATCGATTTTGTCTGGTTTTTATACATAGTAAAATTATTGAGACATAGTTTTTACTAAAGTAATAAAAAAATAGGGTGAAATAACTGACTTTTCCATCAAGCTCTTGTACAGATAAGAGTGAGCGCTTAGATAGCATCTAGAATACGAAAAATTAAGGACATTTTGGGCAATGATTCACCTTTCGTAGTGTTGGGTGAATCATTGCCAATGGCCCAAGCTCTAATTTTTTAAGTAACCTTGCCAATTATAGCCTTGAACTCGACCCATTTCCCAGACAAGTAACCTGTTTTGAGGTTAATAAACCTATAACCAGCTTAATTTTAAGGATCGTTTTTATCGATTTTTTTTCCTTGGACGAAACTTAATTTGATTCTTCCTAATCTTGACTCATAAAATAATCCTGAAATTTTTTCTCCTATCGACAGGATCAAACTGTGAGTATATAATCCTGCTAAAATCTTTGGCTCTCTTTTATGACTTATTATGCAGGTTAATTACATCAAACAGTGTCATAATATTTTATTATCTTATATTAGAAGATTACCTATCGGTGTCCACTACCATATTCATTTCTACATAAATTATTTAA
>NW_027111282.1:763394-774366 GCF_000696795.3 Halyomorpha halys | reverse complement strand
TCAATAAAATAGTATAATTATCTACTATTTGAGTTTTTTTTTTTACCGCACCCGGACCATATTCCATTCACACGGTCAATCAATAATCTTCCAGCATTTAATTCTAAAGTTATATATTCATCATGAAAATTAATAATACATAATCATGCTGTCGGATTTACACATCCGATGTAAATTTATTCAGTCTAATTTTGGTGCCCCCACAATGTGAAATCAAGACTGTGTGAATCACATGTTATTACATGACGTCACCGCCGCTCGTAATATGTCTCTCGACTGCCTTGTTACTTGTTCGAACGCCAAACACACCTTTATTATGCTGGCAAGCGTTAGTCGGAAGAATCTCTGGAACGGTCAAATTTACACCGGAACAATCTTGTAGAAATCCAGAACAAGACGGGAGGAGAAGACGGCGTCACCCTTAGACACATCAGTGGTGCAAGAGACGGTGATCGTCAGCCATCACTACAAGATCGAGAGAATAAAACATTCTCCCATTTACTTGCCCTTTCAGATACTTAATTTTGTACAGTAATAAATTATATGACCACATCACATGTTTCCAAAATGCAATCTCACAATTTGTTTTATAAAACTATAAACATAAAGGGCTCCCGGTCGTAAGGAATGTATCGGACCTCTCAGATTGCAAATACACACATTTTTCTCCAGTTAATAAGACGTCATTTATTGGAATATCTATTCATCGATTTTTTATAAGATTTGTGAAATTGAATTTATCGATACAATTTGGTTAATTGTAGTATATTATATGTTACAATTCACTCTGTTTTAACTTAATTATTGAAGAGGAGACATCTTCACTGAACCCCACATACGTTAAGAACCTCTGAACGAATCTTGAGTGCAATCTACACCACGAACTCAATAGGCCAGAAAAATTAGATCAACAAAGGGCCATTCTGAGAAAGAATTCAGGTAAGGCTGCATATTGGTTTAATCTATGTATTTTCCCGATTTCCGTGGTGAGCATTAAGTGGTATTTTCAATACATAGGACATTTTAAAGTAATTATTTTAATTATTAATTAAAATAATTAATTTATAACATTTAGAGAATTAAATTATGCGTTGAATTACTATCATAAAATTATAATTTTATCAAGGGGAGTTTTAAAAACGATCAAACAAAGTAAGTGCCTAATTTTTAAATTTCTTCCGTTTTGTAAACTCTTCAATCACTGTCTTATAATAAATCTTATCACAAAAATGAATAGAATAATCGCTTTAAATAATATAACTAGCGTTCTAATGACTACGTTATTTTTAATTTAGCACCTTTATAATACCTACTTTTTCAAAATAAGGTCTTATGCTGTGAATGTAGAATAACAGTAAGTATAAGTAAACAAAAAAAAAACTCACTATTAAATCTGTGCAATATAATAAAAAGCAGCATTTAAAGTCGAAATAAAGAAATTTATTTTTTTTAATTTTGGAAAACTATGTAACAGGAATTATTGTCTTTAAGGAATTAAGTTAAACCTAGTTAAATGCACTATAAAGTAGTTTATAATTTTTTTTCTTAGGGGTAAATTATTTTTGATATAGTTTTTCATAAACCAAACTTTTTTTTTTTTCGAACAACTAAGAATTAATATTTCGTGAATTTATTTTGGTAGATATCATGAAGACTACTCTAATGAATAAACTATTTTATAGAACATTAAACTATCTTTAATATGAGTACTAATATACATCAGTACGTTTAATAGTTTCTGAGATATTGTTTTTAGCTTTGTTTGAACTACTAGATACCAGTTGTACACCATAGCATTTTGTGAATTTATTCTAGCAAATATCATTAAAACTACTACTCTGGCGAAGATAAATGTTATAAATTACTTTATAGTACATTCAATAAACTTTAATTTGAATTTATAAATTTTATTGTTCAATTGCTTGCTAGTTTTACCAAACTTAATTAAAAAAAAAATATTTATTTCGTCATTAAATGTTGTTTTATTTTATCACACAGATTTAATGATTTTTTTTTTTTTTATTGTTTACTTATACTGTAATTCTGCATTTACAGCATAAGACTTCATTTTGAAAAAGTAGGTGTTATGAGGGTGCATTTGACCAAATTAAATAAATTAATTAGTCATTAGAAAACTAGTTAGATTATCTACAACTATTATTACATACATTTTTGTGATACGATTGATTGTAAGGTTGCAATTGAAGAGAAAAGTTTATAAAATTGAAAAATCAGGTACTTATTTAACCATTGTTTTGAAAACGTTGGTCAAATAAATAATAATTAAATAAGTCAAATACTAGTCTTAAATGTATTTTAAAAGTACAGTTTAAAGCTCAGGACAGAAATCAGGGAAAACTTAGTTCGTTCTTATTAGAGGCAGCATTATTTTATCATTATGTTATTTTATTTATTTTTCATACAGATAGTTTGATTATGTTCATCTTGTTTATTCTTTTGTTTGTATATATTTTCAGAGTTTTTTTTTATTTATTTTTTTTTTGTTTATTTTAGTATGTACGAGATCATTCATCACTATTACCTATTGCCCATAACTGTGTGGCAGATTGTAATATCTATCAATAAATAAATCTATTTTCTGTTATATGGAGTATAACAGTTTCCAGAAACTTGAACTTTTTCTATCTAAAATTCTAATTTTACTGAAATACTAACGTTAATTTTGGTTAATTAATTTAAATCACTGAAACTATTATTATTTAATTTATTAACAGGGTACCCCTTGTCTGCCTAACCCTCATTATATAAATAATGCATGTGTTCATTTTATTCATATTTAATTGACTCATCTAATATAATACTCGTTTCTTACATTGAACGTAATTAACATGTATTGTGTAGTTCAGATTGTATTATTTTTCAATATAGTTTAATTAATATAAATATATTGTGCTTCATTTGCTTTTCTAACTGTACAGTTTTCAACTCGCCGCATGGTGCATCGTTTAATGGACAAAAATAAAAAATAAAAATATTTTTTACGAGTTATTTACTATTTGGATTTTTAAAGTAATCCTTAGACTACTGATGTGTATTATATTTTTGAGGTAACCACATTATCAGTTACAATTTGCTTCACTTCCCGTGTGTGTCTCTTCTTTATGGAAAAAAAAACCTATAGTCATAAAATCAAAGAGCCAAGGTATATTTAATACATTTAATATTATAAAAAAAGGGAAAGTTTAATAAATAAAATCTTAATTTAAACAAATGTCACGAAATTTCAATTTTTCCTAATTTTAAAATGACTTTTTTTCAAAAAATCTAAAACCGTTGTTGAGATTTAGGCGTAGAATTATTTATTGGACTTTCCTGAACCAAGTTTAAAAAAAAAATTTGCATATACTTGCATTTTTTTTTTTATTTTTATATTTTTCAGAAAATTCGAAAACAAACGCTGATGTTTTCAACAATGGCGTTCCACCCCTACCGAGCCAAAGAACGAAGTAGTCATGAAATTTTCAATAGAATATTTCAACTTAAAAAATAGCTCTGATGAGGTTCATGCCCTTATCAAAAAGTTTGCGAGCTTAGAAAATCGTTTATGGAATTCGTTATGGATCGTTATTAGTTTATGGAAAATCGTTTATGAAAGCCAAGAAAATCGTTTATGGAATGTTCTGAAAAATAAAAAATAAAAAAAGCTTTGCAAAAGATATTTCAAAAAAATAGACTGCAACACACTCACATATCGTCTAGGACAAGTACTTGTGGGGATCTAATGAGGAATCTCCTTATCATATCTGATCCCTTCATTGCTTCTCAGAGAAGTATATCAATAAAACATAAAAAGTTGATAAAGATATTGAAGGTTTTTTTAATGTCTCAAACACTTCTAATGAAAGTTTAAACGATTTTATTTAAAATTTAGAATTAGATACGTCAGATTTAGACTCTGATGATTTGTTTGTTTCTGTTTAGTGACGCCAAACTTCATTGGTCATTAACGCAATTTATATTTTATTTAATTTTGCTTATATTAGTTTAATTTTTTTTAAATTTTATTATTTATTATTTTATCTATTTATTTTATGATTATTATTATATTTTTCTTCCGTTCAATGTTATATTTTTGTCAGTAAATGTTTTGATTTTAGAAAATGAAACACTAATTCTATTGTTTTATTATAGTCTCCAAGGGTTTCAGAAATATCTGGGTTTAGTCCTAAGCTATTGAGGTGTGGTGTGAAATATGGGCATCGTTGGAAAATTGTTGTTACAATACAGGCAGTTCGGAGGTGTTTTTTTGGAATAAGATAGGAGTGGGTGAGCCTCGTGTGACCTATTCTCACCCTAGTCAGTACAACCTCCTCTCTACGGCATTTTTGACTGGAGGTACCCCAGGGCTTGACATCCTTTTTAATAATTTTTAATTTACTCATTGGGCTTTCATTCTACAAAGATTGCCATTGATCCTTTCCAAGAAATTTGCTCATTTGGAATTAAAATTGCTTTACCCCGCCCCGGAAATGAGAGTCCTTCTCTTGCAGCGTGATCGGCTAGTTCATTCCCTGCGATTCCTACATGATTTGTTGCCATTTTGTATTAATATAATTATTATTGTTTTTATTTTGAAGCTCTGATTTTTTTTTACCCCAATTTCTACTTATTTTCAACCCTTATATTATGTCTAAATCTTTTGCCATAATTTGCATAACTTATTAGGTATAATTTGTAGAAACATTTGTATGTATCTTTGGAAACTAACTAGCTGTGCGTCCCGTTGTTGATGGGTTATAATTAAACAACTGTCCAGTCACCCTCCTCATCCATTTGGGTATGTTGGTCATCTTAAAGAAGTTTCTTACAATAATTTATTAACTACAGATTTTTGTCCACCAACTCCGTATACTCGACTGTGTGCCTAGTTCGAGTTTTTTCTAACTGTTCAGAATTTATGTTTTCAATTAGCTGAAATGATAAAATAAAAACGTTTTTACATAATAGAGAAAGTTTTCAACTATTGTAATTTTTTGTTATTTGGAATACTATGTAATATTTTGGAATAAGGTAGTTTCTTGTTTTGAGTTCAGAACTTTTTCTTGGTTTATTGAAATGAAAATATCCAATGTCTTCCAACTGTTGTGATATTTGAATTTATGTAATAATTTGATATTTTCAAAATCAATTTCGCGTATCACAAGTTTTTGGAAATGGTTTGAAGTAGCTGTTTTGGAATTCAGTCTTATTGTGCTCTTGTGGTTGTATATTATAACAGGCGTTGAGTGATTTTTTTTATTAATAAATTTCTAATAAAATTTTCTAGGTTTTAATGTGAAATTCAATTTTTCGATATCTAATCTGTTAAAATTTTTTAACGTGTGTGAGTCAATTTTTCAATGTATGTAAACTATTTAAATTTTTTATTGCTATTATTTTCGAAGGGTTGATGTTGAATGATTTTCCGATTTTATAGGTTGTCTTCCTTCTTACGAGTTGCTTTACAGTGGATCTGGAATTTTTATAGTCCTTTCAACTTTGCCTTGAGTTTCCCTCTTGTCATTTTATTCTTTTGCAATTTAACTGTCTTCCCTACAAAATATAAATGATAATCTCCAGTGTTAGCATAGCGGGGACATCTATTAGAGGTGTTAAAGTACAGTAGTATAGAATTAAGTGACATTGTACCATCTATAAACTACAAAAAACAGAGTCTTTCTGCTTCTTAAAATTTGAAACGTATTATTTTGGACTAATATTAATACATAACAAGATTATTTAATTATCATATGCAAAATATATTATTTTTATCATTATTATAGAAATATTCAGTAATTTTACATATTTACTAATCAAATTTAATTATTTTCAGTTTTCAGCTTAAAGCAGAGAAAGCTGCCCCCACCATTATTTGGCGTATGTGATACATAACTGATAACATAAATATACTAACTTACGTAACATCCAACTTCTTGGATACCAAAATAATGTCCACTTACCTGCAACAAAAGAACATATCAATTAGAAATATTTTTAATATGATCTATTAATAAAAAAATATATTCTAATGCACTAATAATGTTCAATATCCTATTACAAATATTAATTATGAATTAAATGCGTTCTAATCAATGCATTATACTTTAAAACAATAATTTTTAAATGTATTTATTGAAAATTACAACTGTTTAACAAATTTAAATTTAATTAATTGTCCCAATTGAGATATATAATCATAAAAATCATTCTTAAATATCCATTTAGCAAAATGAAATAAGAGATTATATTTCTAAATAATTAGGGTTATTCACTGTTTATCTAGAATATTAATGTTAAATACTGACCTAAATTATTGATGTGTTAATAATGAGATATAATATTGTATTAGATATGTAATTTAACAATAAAAAAATGTTATGTTCGTTTTTAATTTATATAAAATATTGGTTGATTTTTCATTGCTTAATGTTAACTAAAATATCTGTAAATTAATGTAACTGAGTCATAAAAAAATAGTGTGTACGTCAATGAATCTTTGTGGGTAAAGAAAAACTACATATGTTAGTGTATTTTGTGCAGATTTTTTATTATTATTTATTTACTTTCTCTCATTATATTATTATCATAAATTTTCATATATTTTTTTTTTGTTATTCGTAATTCTTATTTCTAATGTTAATATTTCTTGATTTTGTGGAGAAAATTATTTTTTGTTTATATCTTTAGATACATGTACATTCCATTGATCTACATTAAGGATAGCTCACATGTTTTGGGGCTTTAATTACTGTTCTCCTCTAACTTGATGAAGTTGAAAAATAAGTCCGAATGTATATATATTTTATTGTTACTTAAATTTAATTTTCTTTAACTTGTACATAAATTATTCTGTTATTATTTAATCAGTTTTATGTTATTAATTTTATTAAGTACTATTGCTATCATTTTAATTTTTTTTTCTTTCTTTATTTCCTGTATAGATTGTATGAATAAATAATTAGAGCACTAATACTTATTGCCCTCAATTGTAATTGTATTATTTCTCTACACTGTCACATTTCGTATTCCATCAAATGGACTGACAGATAAAAGAACATAAGTAGCAACTTGGAGTGAAAACGTAGTATTATGATAAAATCCGCACTAAATTTCAAGTACATAAATGGGAAATTATATCAGATTTTCCTCTTAAAATTGGGGCTATTAACGGTTAAGGGGTTTTTGAATTGTATGTAAGGATTGCACTGCCATCTAGCGGCAAAGCTTCACACTAGCTAATGTTGACAGGTGCTGCACTCTGTAGCCGGATCGATAGACGCTGTAGTACACTAAACACTCAGCTGCCCTATCCAACTAAAAACTACAAATTATTATTATATATATATTTTTTAAAAATAAACCTATTGTTTCGTGACTGAATTCTAAATACACGTAATTTACATCTTTCAGAGAATGTATTAGATAGGAATAAATACAGTGACAAAATTGGTCAAAGACTAATTTTATTTTTAAATTACTATGTTGAATATGTTTCTATAAAGGTTAGAACCCAAAGGAATTGTATTTCAGAATATTAAAAAAATAATTAGGGAACACGTCACTTATCTCTGGGATTTAAATAACCGCAAATTATTTAATCAATTCAGGTTTTCTTTTTTTTTTGTTTTATGAGGGATTATGAGACATGTTCATTTATGTTACTTGTTACGTTAAATTACTTTCTTTAAGCATTGGATTAAAACTAATTATATTCATTATTGTTATAATTTAAAAATATAACTAAGACATGTAAAAATATAACTGGCTAATGTCAAATTAAGAATAGTTTAGGTTTTTGTTTTTTATATCATATTTTACAAGATTAAACTATAGTTGATATTAACTCAATTTATTTTTCAATAATTATATATTACACTATAATACTTTACAATATTACATTATACTGTAAGCTTTGATTCCTTGGTCAGAATATAAATGATGTATTACAGGTATGTATGATTGAGTTCAAGATTCTATTTTTAAATATTTTAAACATTTGCCTCAGCTGGTATCTTATTTTTCTATAATTTAACTCAACAGTTTATTTACGATGTGTATACTTTATTTTATTTTGATCCAATTTAGTTTATATTTATTTATTTTATAGTATTTTGATAATTATTTATTTATTTTTTCATATTTATCTAATATGAATTATATATGGTATGGATCAATCATATAAGGGGGTATAAATACTCAAGAATTTGAAAGAGAAAAATTGTATTATTTCAATAAAAGTTTAATATTAATAAATAAATACTAGGCAATATTATATTATACAATAATATATTATTCTGATTATGACAAAATCACCTCCTTGCACAACCGTTGGTCTAGTAACAGCTATTATTGGTGGCTTGTGAACAAATATTTATTCGTAATATACAAATGAAAAACATGAATTACGATTTTTTTAAAAATGAATTAAAATACAAGTTGGTATTAATTAGTCATCATAAATTGTAAATATTTCGTCGTCATACAAAATTTAGCGTTCTAAGTTTTATGATAAATATTCTATCCTTAAACAAACTTGGTAAGGGATAAAAATTAAGTTTGATAATGTTAACAATATCTTTAATACAATACTATTTACGTACTTTAAAAGCAGAATACGGGTATTTCTTTTGGTAATTATCAAATTAAAAAATAAAGGTGACATCTGATAATAATAAAGTTAAATTTTGGTATATTATAATTCCATAAATTTGAAAGTGATTAAATAATACCGTTGATACTATTATTTGTATAATTATAAATATATCCAGCTTAATTAACTATTTATAAGTAAATCTCACGTATATTAATTATGATTTATGATTATAAGAATAGCCAGAACGAAAAATTCCAATGCTTTATAAATTCCATTTTAAGAGGACTTCAAGTTTTATAAAGCTAAATTTTTAGATAATGTGGTATGATCTCTAATGAGTTTTTAACCAACATTTAAAATTTAATCTATCAATTATATAGAGTGCAACAACTGACGAATTAATCTCTTGATGCTTCCATACAAGATAATGAGTTAAAATAGTAAGTTTTGACACGAAGACCTCTCCCCCCCCCCCCCGAAGTAAGCATGATATTGACAGTTAAAAAAAAACAAAAAAAACCTTCAGAAAATATAATTATTTCATTTAATTCAAACATTGGAATATATTTTCTCTTGTAACTTGGGAGTAAACAGCTGAAACATAGTACATAATATTTTTTAGCAATTTAATTGATAATTAATTGACCTTTTAATTAACAACTTTCAGTATTCTTTTAAAATTTCCTTTTCTTTTCTCATTTATTAACAATAGATTAAAAAATCGGTTGGTAAAATAATACTGAAAATTGCTTTTTTTCAAAATAAACAATCAATTTTTATATAATTGTTAAAAAAAATAAAATAAAATAAATCACATAACAATAATGAGATAAAAAGTAAAGCCTTCTAAAATTAAGAACTATTATTATAAAACCTATGTCAATCTACTTGATATGACTAATATACAATAATGCAGCGTGCGAGGTAAACTACAACTTAATATAATATTTAAAATTTGCATGCATTAATAAAAAAAAAAAAAAAAATGTTTATGAGTAATTAAATGCAAAATGAAATAAAGTCTAGCACTTCGAATGAAAATGACATTCACAACACCAATCGTATTTTTTAAGCTATTTGAATCCATAGGTTCCATGATTGTTTAATATCACTCCTTACCAGTTGTAGAAAATTTGAATTTAATCTGGGATTTTTTTTTTTATAAATGGAAGACTAAATATATCAATATATTAAATTCGAAATAGAAGATTATTACTGGAATGACGAATAATATACTTAACTATAATAGTAATGGTAATATATAAAGCGGTGATTCCTAAAGTATCCGCCGTGGCTCCCCGGAGCGCCGCGGTGCTGTCATAAGGGCGCCGCAAAATATTCAATTAAATAATTCGGCAATTTTCTTGGAATTTCCAAACTATGGTAAATAAAAATTAATAAAGATTGTATCAGTGATTGTTTTCCATTGTTGCACCAGGTTGTAATATAAAAGTTAGAGCTTATAAAAAAGTTCGAAAAATACTTTAAAACAGATAATGATAAATTTACATAGATTCAAGACCCATTTAGAACCAAGGCCAATCTTTGACAACCAAGAATCAAATTTACTTCCTTAGAAGAGGAATCTTTTATTGTCTTGTCTTGGGATAGTACTTAAAGTTCAAATTTTGTAGCTTATGGTACTTTCTGATTTTTTGATATCAGTAAAAGAGGAATATCCACTGCTTACTAGTAAAGCTCTACGAATATTAATTCCATTTGCAACTTCCTATTTGTGTGAAGCAGGGTTTTCGGCGGTCGTGGTAATAAAAGTAAATATCGTACGAAAATTAACGTTGAACAAGAAATGAGGGAGGCCATGTCCAATTATATTCCGAAATTTGAGAAGTTATGAAGTGAACATCAAGCCGAACCATCCCATTAATAATTTTAACAATGTAATCATCAATGGACGTTCAATAAATTGTTTTTGAATTTAAAATTCGTGTTTAATTTATGTTTTAACTAACCTAACCACATGCTGGTTTTCCAGTTTCAATATGGATTTTACCGAAACAGTTGATATTAGAATTTATATTATCCTCTATTTATATGATCTGTATTTTTTATAATATGTATTTTATATTATCCCAAGGGAAATAGTAATTATCTGTTTTTAATTTTTCGCTCTTAAATGGGTCATCGTTTTTAAAAAAGAAAGTTTTCCAATTTTTCAAGAAAGTAAAAAGTTTAAAAAAAAATCTAATGTATTAAGGATGCTATGAAAAAAATCGATTATTTAGGGAGCCACAAACCGAAAAAGATTGGGAATCTCTTGTATAGAGTATAACAATTTATATAACATATATTTTACATGTAAAGATTTTTAGGAGTTTTTAAATGTATTGGTTTAATTTACTTTATATATATATATATATA